>NW_015176464.1:593569-624272 GCF_001447785.1 Gekko japonicus | reverse complement strand
GGGGGTGGGGGGGGGGGGAGAGACCCCGCCGGCCTCCCCCTGCCCTCGCCTGGGCGCCGGGCCCTGCCCACCTGAAGTTGCAACAGCCGGTTATAAAACTCGCTGGGTTTTGTAACCAGCCAGCCGGGCGCTGCCCAATGAGCGGCCGCGGCGGGGGGGATCACATGGCCCGCTTTTATATAACTCTTTTGCCGAGAGGCGCTGCCTGGCGGAGGAGGTGTGCGCGTTGGGCTGGAGGCGCCGGCCGGGATGGGGGTGCCGCGGCGGGCGTGGCGCAGCAGCGTGGCGGAGACCGAGACGCGGCGGGGCTCCTTCCAGCCAGCCTGGCCGGGCTGGTCCGGCAACTTCCGCGGCGTCCCCGCCCTCTCGAGGCCATGAGCTCGCCGCGGCAGGAGGAGGAGCCCGCGTTGCCGGCACCCAGGATGCGGCCGCCCGAGTGGCAGGGGCTGCTCCAACAGGCCGACGCGCTGGCCCACGGCGGGAAGCTGCCCGAGGCGCTGCGGCTCTACCAGCTGGCTTCCCGCCACCGGCAGCTGCGGGCCGAGCAACTGGACGAGCTGGTGGCCTGCCTGGCGCGCAACGTGCGCAGCAAGGAAGGCAGCAGCGCCGCCTGGCCCCCGTCGGCCCTTCGCCGGGGCTGGGAGGTCTTCGGGTGCCACAAGTGCCAGGGCTTCCTCTACGAGCCCGTCTCGCTGCTCTGCGGGCACACCTTCTGCAAGCGCTGCCTGGAGCGGGACCGCCAGCCGGCCGTGTGCGGCTTGTGCCGGGAGCGGGAGGGCGACGGCGGGGCGCGGCGGCTGCGGGTCAATGTCATCCTGAGCAACGTGTTGGCCAAGTGGTTCCCTCGCCAGGTGAAGGCGTCGCAGCTCCGCCACGAAGGGAACCGCTTGTATAAGGAGAAGAAGCCGCAAGCGGCCCTTCAGAAATACAACGAAGCCGTCAGCTTAGGTAATTTATTACCACCAAAGCTCAGCCTGATTCGGAGCAGCGCCAGGCGATTGCCGGGCGCCTTCGCCACGGTCGCTGCAGGGACCCGGCGGTTCACACGTGCAGTCTTTCCGGTTTCCTGACTCGGAGAAGAATTAGCGCTCTTCGCTGTGGCCGAGAAGGGAGACCCTGGCTGGAAACTTTTTAGACTTTTCCCAGCCATGCAGAGATAAGCGTTGCTCTTTTCCTTAGCTGTTTCTCCTCTACGATGCAGAAACTTTTCAGATGAGATTTTGCTATTTGGCAGATGCTGCTTCGTCTTGTTTTTTAAGAGGCGGGTGTGGGACTTTACAGCAGGGCAACTTAATTAAAAGGTCTAGAGCAGACTAAACAAGAGTCTTGTGGCGGCTTGTTTGGTGGATTCGGATTCATGCTAGAATAGAAATGTTCGTTTTTAATGAGCCACAGGATTCCTGGGTAGTTAATCGCAAGGCAGAGAAATCCTTTACAGTTGATACAGTAACTGCACTGCACTTTTTTGGGTCTAGTATGAAGTAAAGCTGCTTGTAAAATGGTTTGTTTTATTTGACTTTATGGTATTTTTATTCCTAAACTGCCTCAAGCAGGGCTCTGGAAAGGCAGCATATAAACACCCTACATATTCAGTAGCTGGGAGGAGGGCTCTGGAAAGGCAGCATATTTTAAACACCCTACATATTCAGTAGCTGGGAAAAGAGGCTTTCCTCACTCCTTGGCTATCCAAGTAGTACTTGATACTGTATTATCTTGGGTAGCCAAGCTGGTTGCAAGTGAGATTGGTTGTCTATAGGGGCTGTCTGTTTCTTTGGTTAGTAAAGACTTTAAAAAGTGTTTGTGTTGCTGGGATGCTGATCAGATGAATGGACCTGATGGATTTCCATCCATGGGTTCATTTTGTTGGTTTCCAGCAACCTTAGATTGATAGCCAGCCACTACGTCTGCAGCTAGACCCACACAACTGCCTTTTCTTTATGAGTGAGGCAAACGAGCCAGTGGAGTGATTAATCCATCAGATACCATCTTCTCCCCACCATGAAACGTGTGCCCTTTTTCTTGAACTTTCACAGAAATGTTTGTTTTAGTCCAAAGTGAAAGTAGGTCAGGAGAACAGTATTGTTGCATAAGCGTGATAGCTTGGACTCAGATCCCTCCCCCCCCCCCCCCGTTGTGTAACAAGGAAAATGACAGAGAGATGGGTTCTGTTTCTGAAAGTGCTCCTACTGGAGAGCTTGATCTTCTGTAGCCCAACTGCCAGTGACTCACTGTTCTGATTGGGTATAGTTTTTATTTCTGGAAATGAATTTTGCCTGCAAAGAGAGATTTCTTCCTCCCCTCTTCATGAGGAAGGGCAAATCCTGTCACTCAGAGCCACACACGGCCCATAGTTAGTGGACATTTATGAATGCGGAGATCTGGGGGGGGGATGCCTCTAACCTGCTCTGACAAACTGAAGGGTCCACATTCCTGATTTCTCTTAAGTGGCCATGAAATGTTCTTTTCGCAAGGGCTGCATTTTTCTTTTCTTAACAGTAGACAGGACAGAGATATTGATACCATTCACCTGTACAGTAGCATAAAAACTTTCTGAAAAGCTCACTGTTCAGCTTCCTCCTGCTGCACTGCAATGTGGAAACACGGATTGTCTGATTTCCGCGTCATAACTGGCTTTTAAAGTTAACAGTCATTGCTGCAGAGTTCTGTTTATAAAAAGTCAGGCAAACAAAAAGCAGTTCTAAAACACTCAGGGGAGAATTGTACAGTTCAGACGTGGTTAGGTGTAGGTGATCTGTTTCATAAACCTTCTGAATATATCTATTTTTGAAGTGGTTATAAGAAAATTGATCCCTGGAATTTTCCACCAGTTTCCAGGAACGGGATGCTCTTGCGATCTGGCAGTTGCTGCTCTCTGCGTTTTATGCAACACTTGGAAGTGCTTGTGTAAGACGAATGGGACGGCACTCTCAGTGGCAGCTCCCCAGACAGAGAGCAGAAGCTAATTTTAAACTTAAATAATGGATGTTCCCAAGACATTTGAGTAAGGAGGTGATTCTGAAGGATACAAGCATACATCAATAGTTTTAATTAATAGTTGTACTGAGTCACTGTTTCCATTACTTACAGCCCCCAATGATCATTTGTTATATAGCAACCGGTCACAGATTAATTCTACTTTGAAATGTTGCGAAGAAGCCTTGCATGATGCAGAAATGGCCTGCAGACTCCAGCCATATTGGTTGAAGGTGAGTTCTCGGGGATGTGGTTGTAATTAAGCAGCAGCAAGAGCTCCTCTGATCATGGGCAAAGTGCCCTTCTGAGATTATGGCTCCGGCCATCTGTATTTCAGGACTTAAGCCTTGGCATTCAAATTTATTTATTTCATTTATACCCTGCCTTTTCCCTCAGCCGAGGTCCCCAAGTGGTTTACATCATTTTCCTCTCTTCCATTTTATCCTCACAACTGCCCTGTGGGGTAGGAAGGCTGAGGGAGTCTGGCTGGTCCAAGGTCACCAAGGAAGCACCAATGGTCACCCAGATCCTAGACCAGCACAAACCACTCCGTCACTCTGGCTCTCGTGGTGGGTTCTGGGGTTAACAGATAGCCCAGAACCTAAATGCTAAAAATGCAGTTTGGCTTTTAAGGTCGTGTCTGTAGCAACCATCCCACCTTTCCAAAATAAATGAAAAACCGAGGTGGAAGTCGTACTGACAGCATCCTACTGGAAGTATGATCGTATTTAGCCTAATTTCCAATGACTCATTGTCACGGCCTTTCACTCAGTTGAATTGGGTTTTATTTCTGGATATGTATGGCTGTGCTTTTGTTTACAAAGAGGCTGCTCCCTCTTTATGAGAAGGAAAAATCCTGTAACTTACAGTGACATCCTAAGCACAGATATTTTTTTCCTAAGGCAATTGACTTCAATTGATTTAGGTGTAACTCTGCTTAGGATAAAGTTTGAGTCCAGTGGCACCTTTAAGACCAACCAAGTTTTATTCAAAGTATGAGCTTTCATGTGCACACACACTTCCTCAGACGTCTTCATTATGTTGTATGCTAATTTGCTGTTCACCCTCTGCCTATGTGTATGGACTGTTAACTTCCACTTCAGTGTATCTGAGGAAGTGTCCGTGCACACGGAAGCTCATACCTTGGATAAAACTTTGTTCGTCTTAAAGGTGCCACTGGACTCAAACTTTATTCTACTGCTTCAGACCAACACGGCTGCTCACTTGGATTTATCTGCTTCAGATGACACTGTTAATGTACTTTGTGCTCACAACAACCCTGCAGGGGAGGCTAGGCTGGGGATGCTGCTGTTTGTCCAAGACCACCCACTTAGAGCCAGCTGAGTGGCACTTTCGACCGAGGTCTCCCATGTTCAAACTTGAAATTCCGCTTGCTGTGCCATATTGTTGATCCTTCCACTTCAGCCTAAATTGCTGAGATTTGGTAGGCGTGCATAGCAAATCAAGTGATGACTCTTTTCTTCCTCTTGCAGGGTCACTTACGGAAGGGGCAAGCCCTAGCTAACCTTGGGAAGACCGAAGAAGCTTTGCATGAGTTCTTGTTTTGCCTTGCTGTGGATGTCGGGAATAGAACAGCCAAATCGGAGGCTCAGCGGGTGAGTTCTGTGTCTCCCTGTGACCGTTCTCTGAATGTAACATCGCCTCCCTCTCTATGATCCATGGGTCTGGAGTTACCAAGTCATGAGGCTGAGTGACTAGTATGGCTGCACTTTAGAAATATCACTCTGAATGGCATTCAGCATCCTACTTTTTAGGCAAAGTGGATGTCACATTTAAAAAAGAGATGATAATTTTTCACATTTAAAAAAGAGATGATAATTTTTCTTGGCTGTGGTGTGAGTTTGACTTCTTTTTACCTTCAGAAGTTTGCATGACAGTCCTGTATCCAGGGGTTCAGCTCTGTCAGTGTTGTGCTGCCCCCACTGCCTGCAAGCTCAACTACTTAACTTTTTGTATTTTCATGTATTATGTGTATATTTTCTTTCTTTTCTTTATTTGTTTATGGCCAATTGTTCTATGATCATTAATAAACTGAATGGGAAAATGTATGTATTTTCATCCTTAAGAAAACGTGATTTTTAAACTGTTCTGGGGATTGGATTGGGGGCATATCTTGGTGGCATGGGTTCTAGCCAATGGGTTCTTAGCCATAGTCTCAACTCGCTTATCACAATCACATTAAAGGTTTTAAAAGCGGTAGACATGACTTGTTCTTGAATATATATGCATACACACACTTCTTTCTGTCTTGGGCTGAACTCTGAGAAACTAGCTTAGCAGGTTTTGGTATGATTCAGAGTATATCTGGTGAGAACTGGCTGTAGGGGATGCCTATTGGCTAGTGCTTGTGACATCACCAATGGGTCTTTCCCTCCTTCCATTTTCCAACCCTTACAGTAGTTGTGCAACTTGTTCTATAAGGTTTGGTTGGGAAGGGCTGTTCTTGGTAATGCGGAAGATAAAAAGCACATCATGTGCTGTTCTCATTTGCTGGCATGTTCTATATTCCCTCTCTCCACTTTGCTGTCACCTGTGGTCTTGTGCCATCAGTGTGTCATGCATCATATTGTCTTGATGTGTTGGTGCTTCTGATGTGCCTGAGCATGAACTTGCATATGAATTGTTTCTGCAGTCTTAGAAATATAACAGTACATTATTTGGAGGAGGTCATTTGTTGTGATGAAAGTGCGCTTGCGAGCGGAAGTACTGTGCAAGGATCTGGGCTACTGAACTTGCATGTAAAATACAACCAGCTTGATTGATTCTGGCCCGGGCTGCTTGTGCACTGGTGCCAGAGCCTATGCTTTTGTGAAGCGTCCCAGATGCAAACTTGCTGATGAGCTCGTCATGGCCCAGTGCTTAGCACAAATTGCTGTTGGCCTGGGAGGTTCCGATGCTGATGCTTCAGATGGATCCAGTGTGAAAAGTTTGTGAAAGAGGTCAGGGGGAAAGAGAAGGACTAAGAGGAGGGGTTGGCCATGGAAGGCCCAGGGGTTCAGTCCTGCCTCTGTGGTCTTCCAGTTTGCCCCCCCCCCACATCCCTGATCCCAAGGTCTGCTTCCTTATTCTGAATCTTGTCCCCTTTTTGCCACGTGAGCCTGGCCACCAGCAGTGGATGGGGGGAGTAGGGTTGCCAGATCCAGGTTGGGAAGCTCCTGGAGAGTTGGGAATGGAGCCTGGGGGAGGACAGGGACCTCAGTGGGGTAGAATACCATGGAGTCCACACTCCAAAGCATATATTTTCCCCAGGGGAACTGACCTCTGTAGTCTGGAGATGAGCTTTAATTCCAGGGGATCCCCAGGTCCCAATGGGAAGCTGGCATCCCTAGCACAGTTCAGTGGAAGAACATTCGGGTTCCATGCCACCAACTCCAGTTCAAGGGTCTTTGCGTGTGATCCTGGGGAACTGCTGAGCCATGGCAAGACCCCCACTGTGTTCGTGAAGTGGTGAGTGGTCAATAGTTTTCAGGTGGTAGCTTTGGCCCAATGATTGTTGAGTCTTTGTCATCCTCTTGGCCGGGATCTACTGGGGGCACCAGGGATTGACCTGGGGATCTTGTGTGTGCCAAGCACATGCACTGTCACACTGACCTGTGAACATTTCCCGCCCCTTCCTCCCCCCCAAAAAAAACCATTGCAAAGGAAGAACCAAGTAGTGAAGTGTTCCTATTTGTTTTATATCGCAGCTTCTCCTTAGTTTATTTTCGCGTATCCCGGGGGATGCTCAGGAACATTTGCCCGATATCCTGCAGTTGTTGTCCTGTCACTCTAGATTAAAAGGGAACCTTTTAAATTCAAAGGGATCTGGAGGCAGCAGCCAGAGTCTGCAAAGGTTGCTCAAGGTAAAGCTCGTCTTTTGATCTGTGGCTCTTAATAGTGAATGTATTTTAAGTGTAATTTTTGAGGGGTGGACAGTTTGTCTCTTTTGGGGGGTGGGGGAGAGACCAACCTCTTATATGTATATGTATCACTCTCTTTTTTGGTGAAACTAATGGCATTATTTGGAGGACTGTGAGGTCCCCTGGCAGTTACAGTACGTGGTCTAACGACCTTGGCTTAGAAGTTGGGACTGAAGAGGGTGCAAGGGGTGAGTGTGACAGAGTGGTTAAGATAATGTGGTGATATCTGGAAAGGTGTTTTCAGCTTAGTCTCTGCCACGGACTTACTTGGTGACCTTTGGCAAGTCACAACTTTTCAGCCTCAGTCTTCCCATCTACAATACGGGAATTAGACTGGCATACACAACAGAACCATTGTAAGGATGAATATGTATGAAGGACTTTGAATACTGCAAGCAGTTACATAACAGACGCTGATTCTGGTCTTATCAAGTGTGGAAGGAATATTGTTGTTTGAGATTTCAGAACAGGCTTTGTTTGACTCTCTTGGGCTGTAAGAATAACTTTGTCAGCCCTGAGTAGGAAGGTGTATGCCCTTTGGTGTGAGGGGTGTCGCTGTGAAGTCCATTATTCAAATCCTGGGGGAGAGTGGCATGGTGTTGTTGTTTTTTTAAGTCCCTTTCTGTGTTGTGAAAATAACCCCTTCCTTTGTTCCTTCAACCTGTCCACTTATAACAGTGTCTTTACAATCTGTCTTAAGCTGCTCTTGGAATGCTACTTGTTGCTGCTCGATTTACGAAGCGTCTTGTACCAAGACAGGCTGTTATCCCATGGGGGGCATTGTCTATTCTAACTTGCAGTGGCTGTTGAAAGCCTCGGGGAAGAGACACCTCTAAACTTCAGTCTAAGCTGACTTATGGCAACCCCCTGGGGTTTTCAAGGCAAGCAATGTTCAGAGGTAGTTTTGCCATTGCCTGCCTCCAGGTCACAACTCTAGTATTCTTTGGTGGTCTCCCATCCAAATACTAACAAGGGCTGAACCTGCTTAGCTTCTGAGAACTGATGAGGCCGGGCAAGCCTGGCTATCCAAGTCAGGGCTGCTACAGGGGATCAAAACTGAGTCCTAATGTGTGAGGCATGAGTGTTACTACTGGACTGTGGCTCTTCCCCAAGCAGGCAGGCAATCTTGTTACCTGTTGCCTGTCCTCCTTGCCATTTCCCCAATCAGAAATGCCAGCCTTGGGCTGCCCGTGTTGGGCCTGTCCGATTCTCCTCCCCCCCCCCCAGCGTTTCCAGGACTAATAGCCCTCCTGGGGGCATTATTGATCAGGGGGAAAGTGTGAGGCAAAAGGTTAAGCAATCCATTCCCTGGTGCCACAGCCCTGATCTACATACTCCCCACATCTGGTTGCTACAGCTAAGATACCTGATTAGGGGTCAGATGGCCCCTTCCCTCTGGTAACCTGATCTTTCAAATCTTAACATCCAATACGTGGCACTTTGAATTCCAAAAGGACAACCAAGGTCTCACAAACAGCAGAGAACTATCAAATCTGTTTCCGGTCTATAACCTTAAAGGGGGACTCACATGATAGAGTGATCCTCCAAACCTCCCTCCAGTGCCCTGTACACAGAATGCTAGTATGTCAGGGGAAAGGGGGGCAGGTTCTAGTGCTGCCTTCTCCCTGGAATTCTGTCTCTCTGTGTGCAGGGTTCTGTTTTTTATTTTGTTTTTTAACGGAGGCACATTCAAGTGTGTGAGCTCCAACCAGCAGCCTGAAGAGGTATAAAACAGGTATGGGTTTGGCGCCTCCCCTTCTGTTTGTGAGCCCTTAATATCTGAATTGCTAGGTAGTCTCTGAAGTACTGGCTCCTGCTTGCTTAGGATGACGAGGAACAGACTTTAGCTTCACATGAAGGCAACCCACCAGTAAAGCAGACATCACTGCTCTGGGGGCTAGCTGCACTAGAATCATACAGTTGGAAGGGATCTCCAGCACAATGCAGGAAATTCGCAACTACTTCTCCCCCTTATTCCCAGTGACCCCTGCCCTGTGCCCAGAAGATGGCAAAAAAATAATAATAATAATCCTCCAGGATCCCTGGCCAAACTGGCCTGGAGAAATATGCTTCCTGATTCCAAAGTGGTGATTGGCATTTCCTTGGGCATGAAAGAAAGGGCCACGAGAACTAAGCACTGATGCAACCGTTCCTGCCCTCCCTTTTGTGATCTACCTAAGTTCACAGAATCAGCATTGCTGTCAGATGGCCATCTAACCTCTGCTTAAAAACCTCCAAAGAAGGAGGCCTTACCACCTCCCGAGGAAGCTTGTTCCACTGAGGAACTGCTCTGTCAGGAAGTTCTTCCTAATGTTTAGCCGAAAACGCTTTTAATTTCAACCTGTTGGTTCTCGCCCAACCTTCTGGGGCAACAGAAAACAACTCTACACCATCCTAGTAATTAATGATAAAGATACTGTTTTGTCATGTCTATGGATATGTCAGGATAATGATTAGAGCTGGGGATAGTGTGGTGCTCAGGCTGCATTCCAAGATTGTGAGCAAACCTCAGTTTTGTTGTCATGAATGAGCCAGAATTTCCAGGCTTGTACATTCCTTCTCTTCTTCACCCTCTGCATTGTACTGTACCAAGACTTCCTAGTTTAGAACTAACCACAGTTTTTTGTGGTATCCAAAGTGGCTACTTGAGCAAACTGCGGTTTGTTTCTTGTCTGCAAACCAATCACTGCATGTGAACTGTGGCCTGCAAAGTCCCTAGGCCATATCTCACCCTTAGCCATAATGAGCATGGCAAACCACTCTCTTTCAGCCTTAAACCCTCATCTGTATTGGGGGGGAATTTCTTCTGGCCTACATTATAGGGCCGTTGTAAGGATTACTGAGATAATGTCTATGAAGAGTTTTGAACAGTTGTAATGTGCATTATGATTAATGCAGCAAGCATCTTCCATTGTGATGGGGTGGTGGTAGAGGTAGATTAGGGGATGGAAAGAGGCCTCCCCCAGCCCCCACGGAGGGGGAGGAACAAGATTCTGCCTGCCCTGTGTAACATGGGGACTGCCAAGTGGCCATGGGGGGGGCGGCCCCCAGGCCATCAGCCTACTGGGACTTTTCCTGATGGTCTTAACAGCCAGCCTGCCTCAGGGGAGTGGCTATATGGGGAGGAGGGCTTGTATTTGCAGTGACTGGGGAGGGGTCAGAGCCCCTGTAATTAATGGCTGTGCCATCCATAGTCAGGACTAGAAGGAGAGACTACCCTCCCTGTGCTAGTGTTCCCAAGAGGCACTAATCTCAAGTAGACTCAAACAAAGCATTTTATTTCTTCCCCAAAGTTTGAATGAGAGCCATTCTCTGAAAGGGGAAATAGGAAGGGGTGAACTTAACACCACCTCTGGAGGGGGAACCAAACCTGCTTCAGTGACCTCAGCCATTGGGCATTGAGCTTGATGGGCAGTAGCTTCAGGATGGACAGAAGGAAATACTACTTGACACGGAGAGTGATTAAAATGTGGGATTCACTGCCAGCGAAACTGATTGGCCACTGTGTGAAACAGGATGCTGGACTAGATGGGCCACTCGTCTGATCCAGCAGGGCTCTTCTTATGTTTTTATGACCGATCTGATTAATTCCTCCCCTTCATTTGCGTAGACCCATTCTAGACTCTGCTTCTTGGTCACGTAATGCCAAACTTGAATCTGGGTGCAGGGTGAGCGTCTAAATGGTATAGCGATGATGACACAAAAACAGTGGCTGTGCGATGTCCTTCATTAAGACCAAACACAACCTCACAAAGTAGTGAACTGGGGCAAAGGGGTGTTCCAGTAGTGAAGAATGTCCTTATTGAAAACCTACAGTTTTGAAAGAAAATCTTTCTTTTTCATGCAGGTCAATGTAGAACAGAACAAGAGTCTCACTGAGGATCGGAAAGAAGTCAATTGTGGCAGTGTGGGAAAATCTGCCCCAGCAACAGAGAGCGAAAAAGACACTGTGGGTGACAAGGGCAGGAATTCCTCAGTGCCCGAATTGGCTCAGAAGTGTCGACTTTTAAAGAGGAAGCATTACTCTGAGGAGTCCCCAGATGCCAATGTGCCTAGCAAAATTATGAAAAGGGGTAAGGTGTTTATTTCTTTTGGGGGCACGTCCAGTTCTTTCCTCTGAGCATTTGAGTATTTTAAAAAAATGCAGTAATGGATGCTTTCTTTCAAAGAGTGTTTTTGCAAAAAAAAATCTTTGTGTGGGCTTTCAGGTTGGCCCCTCATAGTTACTGTGGCTGAGTGTTCTCTTCTGCGGAGGCCTTGAGTTTGCTCAGGGAAATGCAGCACCCTTTACAAAAAGCAATTAAATTCATAATGGGGTTGAAATGGGAAAAGAGATTTGGAGCCAGTCTTCACAAAGTGTAGAGCAAGGTGGTAGGCCATCCCACTTCAGATTACGGGTGGAGGGGGAAGAGTTGGCATTTCTGTGCTCATCCTCTCTTGCCAAAAAGAAACCCCTTCTTCATGCCACACAGGGAGATTTGGGATAGTGCAAGTTTACTACATGCAGGAAAGGGGGGGGGGTTTACAGAGGGCAGTAAAAATATGAACCCTGCCCCACAGTCTGAAATAGTACAGTCCAGAATGCTACCCCTCTCCACCGTAATGTGTTGATTAACTCTTGGATTAAATGTCCTCGTGGACGTGACATTGACGGATAAAATAAAACATCAAAACGATAATGTTTTGCATCTCCAGCCATGACTTTTCTTTTCCAAAATATGCAATAGGCATTTTTGTTGAGACTCCTGAATGCTGAGTCACTGGTTGTGACACAGTGAACAGTGCTTGGGACCAATGTTCGCTCTTTCTGGTTCTGTGACTTATCTTCTTGTGTATGTGGTTGTCTTTTTAAACAGACCCGAATGAAGAAAACGGAGCCAGAGCTGGGAACTGTGTTCTCTTTGAATTTGTAGACTCGTCTGACCTGGAGTGTTCACTGTGCATGAGGTATCCATTATTTTTGCATGGGTGGGCAAGTAAAGATGTAGTACTCCCCAGCTTGAAAACCTGTGATATGATCACGGTTTAAAATGCAACCATGGTAATCGTTAGCCATGGTTAACAGAGGTGCCAGAGGAATTTGGAGGGACAGAACTGAGAGGAGAGGGAAATCTGCGATCTGCTACTTGCTTAGAAGCAAAGGCGTGGTGATGGATTATTTAGTACATGGAAGACTTCTGGCATTGGTTTGTATTGATATTAACTGGGGGAAGGGCTGTGGGTCAGTGGTAGAGCTTCTGTTTTGCATGCAGAAGGTGCCAAATTCTACTCCCAGCATCTCCAGTGAAAAGGCTCAGGTGGTAGGTGATGGGAAAGACATCTACCATAGACTGTGAGAAACCGCTGCTGTTCAGAGTAAACGATACTGTCCTCGATAGACCAAGGGTCTGATTTCTATATAAAGCAGCTTCATGTTTCATTGTTGTTGTCTGTTATGTAACACAGACGAACCGCAGATGGGCAACCTTGAACCGATAACCCAGTGACCTACCCGCTAATTAATAGAAGCTGTTATTAACCTATTTTTGTCTGCCCAAGTAACAAATATAGCTGACCTACATCCAGTTAGTGAATGAGCGGCAAACGCTAATGCCCACAAAGTACCTGCGGTGACCAAGGAGTGTTTCTTTCAAACACTTTTTAGCAATCGCTATCTATTTCATCTCCTGGGGCTACCTTTGCAAATGGGGAGGGGAGTGGCCTCAGTGGGATATAATGCCAGAAGACCCCCTTCCAAAGCAGCTATTTTCTCCAGGGGAAGACTGGAGCCCTCTCACTGCAACAGTGTCCCCCTTAACTTTTTTACTTTCCCCCAACAACTGAATGGTTGCAAGTAACTTAGGGGGGAGAAGGTAAATGGGTGTAATGAAGGAGGGCGTTTAACCTGCTACCTGTACCAAATCCAAATGTTGACACAATCAGACCATAGAAATTGGATTAATTTGCAAGGCAGGCATGTCTCTCCTGGGTTCTGTTCCTTGGTCACAAAAGAGCATGACAGAATGTTCAGAACCAGCTTCTACTCAGATAACTGGGTGACTAATTAAACTAACGGATCATTTCGGTACACACCAAGGCCATCTTCTGCAAATCATAATGCTAATGTTTTAACTCTCTTTGCGGGGGGGGGGATGTTTTGAACTTCTCCATGCAGATAAGGGAGACTCTTATTTTACAAGTGGGAGTTGCAATGAATCCCCAGTTTATCCATTACTCTTGCTACAAAATAGTGTCACCTTTTCCCCCCCTCACCCAATTCCTCTATTCCAGGCTCTTCTACGAACCTGTCACCACCCCCTGTGGACACACTTTCTGCCTGAAATGCCTTGAAAGATGCCTAGATCACAACCCAAAATGCCCCCTGTGCAAGGAAGGTCTCTCTGAGGTAAAGCCGGGGTTTGTTTGTTTTTCAGGTATCCACATGTGCCTTGGGTTGTTGAGGGAGGCATGTGAAAATAATAATGTGGGAAAACTCCTTTTTCTGGTGCAGTAGAGTGAGCTTCCTGTCTTACCCGTACAAGGGCTAGAGTTCTTCACACTTTGCTGAGCGTTCAAAATCCATTATTATTCCGCAGAGTAAAAATCAGCATAATTTAGTTATACACAGGTTTGTTAATCTTCTACAGCCATGAGAGCTGGAAACTTGGTTTTGCGTTCTTTTAAAAAAAAAAAAAAAAGCCCACTGAGGTTTTTAGGGAGAAACTAGGAAAATGGTGGAAACTTCTGATTGGTAAATAATAACCATGGAGGTTTTCCCAACTTCAAATGACTTCCTGGAGTTACGTATTTGGCCTTTGAGAAAAACAATTGTTTCCCCCTACCTCAGTATCTTCAAGAAAGCAAGCTTTGAGCGCACACACCGCTTGTTATAATTGCAGTGTTTGATCCAATGACCAAAGTCAGGGTGGGTAACGTGAGGGTGGAGTTTGGCCTGGCAGGCCCTTTTTGCCCCCAAACAGTTGACTCCCAGGTGAATCATAACATCTCAGCCTCGGGCTGTGGGTGCTATGGACTGAGATTCAGAAGGGCCTTGTATTGCCAACTGCAAAGGTCTTTCGGTGATCCGGTAGTTATGAGGACATAGCACAAAGTTGAAGTTTTGCTTTTCATGGGGGGAAACCTTCCATAGCTGAATCTGTGCCTGAGAGAGATCCCATTTGTTCTTCAGTGTTTGGCAATGAGGAAGCACTGTAAGAATGTGCTGATGGAAGAATTAATTGCAAAATACCTCCCTGATGAACTCACCGAACGGAGAAAACTTCACGAAGAGGAAATTGCTGAACTTTCCAAGTACGTTCTTGCCTTGAGATGGTTCCCCCACACACACACTCTATTGCTATTTAACTCCAACCTTTTAAGGAGGTAAGGAAAGCGTCTGTTATTACAGAATCAACCCTGCACAGTTCAGGAAGGGCAGAGATCTGCAGGGTTGGCTTTGAGGAAGTCTTGCCCTTAGATTCAGTGATTGAGGGGACTCGCTGAGAATACAGTTTCATGGCTGAGTGATGTTCTCTCTGTAACCAGCCCTTGTCCTCAAGCAAAGACCACCTGCCGTCAGTAGAAGGGGAGGTAGTAGAGCTATTCTTGCATTGCATCCTGTGTTGGGAAGATAAGCTGCTTATGTTAATGAGTTTTAAGAATGAGGACAGCAAAAAGAATTTCCAGAAAGTGTTAGTATGCCACAGCCCAAATCAGAGTCTTGTAGCATTTCAAAGACAAATGGACTTACTGTGGCATAAGAATTCATAGGCCAGAGCCTACATCAACAGATGCATGAAGTGTCTTTAGTTGGCAGACATGGGCATTGAGAAAGTTGTGAATTCTGGAGTCAGAAGGCCATGACACGCAGTCCTTCTCCCCTTATTTGCATTCGTAAAAGCGATTGTGCAGTGTTCAGAGTTTAACATAATGTTTTTGTTCTCCAGCTTGAATAAGAATGTTCCCATATTTGTTTGCACAATGGCCTATCCCACTGTCCCATGCCCACTGCACATCTTTGAGCCATGTTATCGACTGATGATTCGGAGATGCATGGAGACAGGCACCAAGCAATTTGGAATGTGTATTGGAGATCCTGTCAAAGGGTGAGTGCTGTGAAGGGTTGAGCCCCAGGACCTGGAAGCAGTATAGCTGTCTGTTGCCTCAGATCTTTCCCTCTCTTGTAATATGTAAGACTTCTGATGCCCCTGGGCTTTCATAACTTTGACAGCCAGCATCCCAAAGGGTTCTAAATCTTCCCTGGGTCCTTCCAAGCCTTGCATTTTTTGATGATGAAGTCTGTTTACATAGCCCCATTACACTAGGAGTTTTAACACTGTGTCAATATTCCTTGTTGCAAAATCGTGTGTGCGGAATTCAGGGATTTTTTTTAATGGCTTAGCTGTAAACACATATGGTGTTGTCACCTAGACCGTAGATGCTGAGGATGTGTTGTGACAGATGCTATGTTGCTAGACGTCTCAAACATGTAAACACTTAGTTTGCCCAACACCATCCGTTCAGAGGCTTTTTAAAATGCAGATTGTAGATGCTGAACATGATTTGGCAGTTTTCAACAACATCCCAAATATATTTTTTACAACAAAAGCCAATACGCTTAAAAAAATGTCTACCTTGAATTCCTGCATGTCGTGCTTCTAGCCTCCTAGCAGTTGTAGGTGTTGTCTGAAAACTGATACATGCAGACCACTTCTATTGAAAAGGGAGCTTGATAGATGAAGCACTCAGTTTGAAATCTGAGTCATAACAACCAAGTCATACAACCACTTCTTACATACAGAAGCTTTCCTTTACCCATACCATTAGGTAGACATCATGCAGTTTCTGTGGGCTGTACAGCATGTAGAATATATAAACGAAGATTCCAGTGCAATCTAAGGCAAAATTCCCACTGGAACTAAAATGTTGCCCAGGCGCAAGCACTCTGTTTTGCATACAGTTTTCATGTGGGTTTTTATTTGTTTTTATATGGAATATTGGATCCTGCCTACAATTTCCGTGGGTGGAAGGCGTGACTTCCTTTCCTCCCGCTGCGGTCCAAAATGCCTGCTGAAATGCTGCTCCGGGGGAATGGGGCGGACCCCAAGGATAGCTGGGGGGGGGATTAGTCACTCTGAACCAACCCATAAAGTATTTAGTCACCCTGAAGACACCATGAAGTGTTTGGTGGGTTTGTCATAGTTTGGCATAAAGCAAGGAAGAAACTAAAGCAGATGGGTCCACCAGAAGCAATGCTTTGTTAAACAAAAAATATATGGAGCATTGGTTTAACTGAACTCAGAGTTTCAGCCTGATCAGTTTACAGCGATAATCTTAAAGTTCTACTTTTGAAAGCCACTGATACGTAATCTGCAGCCGCCTATAGAAAAAGTAGTCCAGGTTTACAGATAGCCGTAACTGAGCCTGTGAGATGTTTTTGTGATAGAATGACTATGCCACTAGCCTTGAGAACTGCTACTAGAAAGAACATAAATCGTGTTGCTTTTCCCTTGGTTCTGGTAAACAGATTTGCAGATTACGGCTGTATGCTGGAGATAAGAAACGTGGAGTTCTTTGCCGACGGGCGTTCTGTTGTTGACAGTATTGGGAAGAGGAGGTTCAAAGTGATACAACACAGCCAACGTGATGGATACAACACAGCTGATATTGAGTACATTGAAGATCAAATGGTGAGTATGGGAAGGCAGTTTGGCCAGCAGGAAGCTTAGAAATCAGAGTGGAGCTCTAGAACTAGCTTGAGTGTTATTCATTCTGGGGCTGGTGTACTATAGTGCTAACAGAGAGATCCGGGAGGTTGCCGGTTTAAATCCGCCATCAGGCACAAACTCTCTAGGTGGCCTTGTCAAGCCATGTCTCCTGGTCGTTGTCTCCACCCCACCCCATTGCACTGTGGGGGACACTGACCTAATTTTACAGGACTATTGTAAGGGTTACTAAAATGATGTAGGTGAACTGCATTGGATATTGAGAGTGCAAACAAATCACTGGTACAATTCCAACAATTAGGGTTGTTGCAGCTGTCATAAATTGAACAATGCAGTTGCATTATCAGTTAAGAACGCAATCCATTAAGCGTCTATGAAGTCCTGAAAATTTGCCTTTCTCTCGAGATAACTATTCCAAAGAAAGTTTTTTACCCTGTTATGTCTTTAGAGTTCACCAAATTAGAATGTTCTACAGTTTTTGCTGCTTGAGCAACAGAAATGCTAAAGAGTGTTGGACTAGGATCAGGAAGATCCTCTTCTTAAATCTTCCTCTTAAATCCTCACCCTGCCATGAGATCAGATAAGAGATTGGATTTATACCCCACCCTTCACTACCTGAAGGAGTCTCAGAGCATCTTACAATCTTCTTTCCCTTCCCCTCCCCACAACAGACACCCTGTGAGGTAGGTGGGGCCGAGAGAGCTCTTTCAAGAACTGCTCATGAGAGAATAGCTCTGAAAGAACTTGTAACTGACCCAAGGTCACACCAGCAGCTGCATGTGGAGGAGTGGGGAATCAAACCTGGTTCTCCCAGATTAAAGTCCGCACTCCTAACTACTACACCAAACTGGCTCTCATACCAAACCAGCTAACTTTTCCCAAGGACCTTGAAGTAGTATACAGAGGGATTACCCAGTTTTATCCTCATGGTGGCCCTATGTGGTATGTTAGTTTAGAAGAGAATGTATGTCGCCGAACTTCCTGAATACAGTGTACAGCTAAAGAAAGAGTGAATGTATCTGGTTCTCCCTTAAATTCTCAACTTAAATATCCTTTTCTACTTTCCCAATTTTGTGCTGCTTCCAGGTACAAGGAGAAGAATATGCTGAGCTAATTGTTCTCCATGATTCTGTATACAACCAGGCCTACATGTGGTTTAACTCTCTGAAGCCAGCACTCAAGAGTCGTATCCTCGGTCATTTTGGTCCAATGCCTGTTAAGGATTTGGAGCTCCAGGTATGCGATGGTACACTTGTGCAGAAACAGGATTTCAACCCATTTTGATCCTGAATTAAATAAAAGCAGCTTGAGATGAGGGAGAAAGTTGCAGTTTGGAAGCCCACGTGGGATTAGCTACTTGGACAGAGAGGGGAGGAGCTTTGGGACAGTGAATGGCATGGGTACTGCTTCCTGCTCCAAGTCATTTATCCAGAAGTAGCTTTTTACTTTCTTGCAAAGGGCAGCTGGCATAAAATTGCACTCATCTGCAAGTGGTTTGGCCCTGTTGGCAAATCCTAGAGTAAACAAGACCATTGGTGTGGTGTTGTGCTCCATGACGGAACTTAGAAGCCCTGGGTTAGAGCAAACTTCTCCTTGGAAGAGAAAGTGCAGAAGACTTTTAATGCCTCTCTAGTAAAGTGTGTCCCAACCTGGATAGCCCAGGCTAGTCCAATCTCATCAGATCTCGGAAGCTGGGTTGGCCCTGGTTAATATTTTGATGGGAGACCACCAAGGAAGTCCACGGTCGCTATGCAGTGGAAGGCAATAGCAAAGCACATCTCTGTAGTCTCTTCCCTTGAAAACCCCACAGGGTCGCCATAAATCGGCTGTGACTTGATAGCAAAAAAAAGTAACAGTTAATTCTGAAATGTAGAGATTGAGCACCTGTTAACTGGGGGATCAGAGAGCAGCAGTTGGCACATAGGCAGTGCTTGCTGTAAACCTCCAGGGCTCTTGGAATGCAGCCTTTTTTCCAGCACATGTGAAAACCAACCTCTTTGACTCCTTAGCCAGTGCCAAGACAGATTGGCGTTTCTGTGCTTCCCTTCAGTGGGTGAATGGAGTTTATTATAACCTGCTGCTGGATGTGTTTTGTGCATTGGTGAGGGTGGTGGTGGCATGAATGCAGTAGGAGTTAAATCCTTTGTGCAATTGGGCATGCAGGGCTTAATAAGGAGCCAGGTTGTTTCTTAAACTGTTGCAATTTGCAAACAGAGAGGAATAAGTTATTTCTTTCTCTGTGGCTTTTTCCCCTTCCTTCCTTTCAATGAGACGACATCTGTGGTGCATTGCTCATAGAACGTGGGATGGGCACTGCTTGTGCAGTGTTGGGGGGAAAAGCTTAGACTAAATTTTGACTCCTTAGAACAGGCTGAGGGTCTCCTAGTGTAGATAGTGTAGTATAGAATCAGCTCAGCTGGTAGGTTTCCCCTTGCAGAAGGCAGGCTTGTCCCGTTTCCCCACTTTGAAATGTCAGAATAACCCCAAGCTCTTCCTTCTCTTCCAGGCCAACCCGAATGGCCCTTCCTGGTGCTGGTGGGTGCTGGCTGTCCTCCCCCTGGAGAGCAGAGCTCAGCTACCCTTTCTTGCCATGACGTCCCTGAAAGAACGTTTGGATGCTATCCGGCGAATCCTGACCTTCATGTCCCGCGCAAGATCTCGCTGAGGCCACAAGGAGTCCTGTGAATCCTCTTGCAATACTTGGCTGGCGAACTCAAGTGTCTCTCTGTTAACTGTGGCCATTTTCATATGCTGAGGCTTAAATCCGCTCTTGAGCCTATCTCAGAGCCGAGTCTGGGGGGGCCCTTCTAGAAGATGCTGTCCAGCGCTGCCACCAGCTTGAGTTAGAGGATGGGGGGGGGATCACTGCCACCACACAGCTGCAGACCCGCCTAAGACCATGGGGCCTCCATAGCAGTGCAGTAAGGTCTGCCCCAATGTTTCCCCCTTGTCTCTGCCGCAAGCCGTTAACAGAAGAAAAAATGCAGAAGAGAAATGTTTTGTTTTTTGTGAGGTCAGAGGGCATTCTGGCTACTAGAGGCTTTCTTCAGATCAAAGCAAGAGCTACTTTTAAGCCCCATGTATGAAAGAGCCCTGTCTCTTGCTGCAATAATGTTTGAAATGAGGGAGAAGGAAACAGTTCTATTCCAGATCGTCGACACAGCAAAAACCGAAAACTGAGCCTTCAGCAAGTTACCATGTGCAATGCATAATGTTTCTGAGTTTGGTTTCAGTTGCTGCACTGTTAAGCTTAAATGTTCATATGTTTCTTTTTGTGTGTGGGTGGGAGGTGGGGAGAAAGTGAACAAAAGAGAAGCGAACTTGTTTGCCATAAACCTCTTACAAGGTTTTCTTAATTTTTATTTCATTTTGGGAATAGCTGCATTTGAAATTGGTCTGGTTTAATATGAAGCAGAAAGACTAATGATACTGATGCATAATTTCAGCAGATTGCAGCTGTCTTATTCCAAAAGGGTTCAGGTTTTATATGTGTACATATAACAATGTTCATGAGTTTCATTCAATAACTTTTATTTTTTGCACTAAGGTTTTTGTGTTTTAAGTGTAAATTGTAATTAAGTGTATATATTCTGCATACTAGTTTGTGGTGTTTTTATACTGAATTTGGGGAAGGGAGTAAAATAGGGAAACCAGGAGTACACAAACTTTGATCATTGTTATTCTTTGTTGCTTAAGCTGGTCTAAACATTTTTCTACATATCTCCAGTGTTAAATCTCCACAGATGTTTCCAGGCAGCCTGCCATGAAGTCTAACTTTTTTTCTTACATAGATTGTGAATATTAAAACAATATATATTTTTTCAGACTGGAGCCAGATACTACCATGTCAAACGCAAACTTTTTTTTAGCTAGCAGAAATCTAAAGTGAAACCATAGGGCATGTATAGACCATGGCTTCATGCAAACAAAATTAGCTTCCTGAGAAACCTGGTTTGACATTTCTGTTTCATGCGTATGTGTTAAACACACCAAGTTTCTAGCCTTCTCAGCTGTAAAATACCTTTCAAACTGCAGGTAATTAATACCTGCTATAACCTTGGAATATCAGAGGGTAGACCGAATAACATTTTGAGTGATTGGGGAGAGATAAGACTTTGGAACCTTGCATAGCTACTTAGCAAAACCTAAATTATGCAAGCTAGGAAACAGTGCAATATGCAAACTAAATAAATTGTCTGATGTGCTCACTTGGCATAATTTATGCATGTCCTACAACACAGCTTCTTTGCTGAGTGCAGTTGTCTGCATGCAACTTTGAAGCGGTGTCATGGAACAGATTTGGTCCTACCTAAATTGTGGCATGCATGCCACAGAATTGGAAGCCTTGGACAAGTGTCATCAGTGCAGTCTGCGAATGAATATTGTAGAATCCACTTTTTCTCTTTGCAAGTTTCTGGTACAGCCGCTGATCACCATTGATTTACATGCAGCTGATAAGTGATTTGGCCAAGGAGCCCCAGCTCTAATGTAGTCTGAGTACTTCTTGCAGCCCTTTGGGTGGCCATTGGTGCCACCCAAAAAGGGTTATCCTCATTGGGAATAGTTGCTGTGCCTACATATTTCTATCATGGTCCTGCCACATAAATCATCACTTTCCAAAGGGAACAGGAAGCACACAAAATCCTGCCTCCAGAGAGGTAGAAAAAGAAAACAACTGATCCTTTCCAGCTCAAAGTGAGGAATCCTCCCTGTTGCTTCCTAACTAGGTATTTTGTTCATTGTTTTTGGATCACACAAGTATGCTTACCACTGGAGAAAGCACAGCTAGAAGGCAATGGTTATGGGAAAAGACTATTGTGGGTGGAATATTTTTCACCACATAGATACTTTGAAGTTGACATCAACTAATAACCTTGATCACTGCCCTTTTGTTGATTGTGTGAATTGGTTTATGTCTTGATCGATTCAAGACCCAGGGCACTACATGGTCTTCCTAGGAATTTGCCATATGTGTAATATGAGCACCACCCTCCTTGAGCTTAGCCTCATGATGAGAGGGAACTGGGGCTTGGTCTCTGAGACAGGGCTCTCTGAAGCTTTTAGGTAATACAAAGAGTGTGTGCTACTGGATCATCTGTGTTTGAGACGATATGGGGAGGTTCAAGTGTGTGTTTATTTATTTTAGAGGAAGTTGCTGTGAAAATGTATGCTCCTTGGATTTAATGCTCTGGTTATGGTTTTATCTATGTAGAATGCCAGGGGCCTATTCACAATGGGACTGAATTTTTTTTTTCAATGACCTTAAGCAAGTTTCAGGCAAAGTATTTTAAAAGCTCACTCATAAGGGCGTGGAAAGATATTTTCTTTTCCTGTCTGGGGTCACAGAAGGGGAACCCTTGATGAGGAGCGATCAGCATCTCGCTTTATGGCAGTTCCACAGAGAATTCTTAATTTACTGCCAGGGAACCTTTGGCCATTCCTGGGTGTGTGCTCTGGAAGGGGGAAGTATCCATTTAAAAATGGGTTCAGTGTTTGTGCTTCAAGAGCTTTACATTAAAGCGATTAGATTGAAAATGCTTGTTGTTAAAGCAGTTTAATTAAAGCCATTGAAAAAGTGCTCTAATTGCCTTAGTAGGAATGTATTATTTCTCTCCTCCCATGTTTAGTTGATGAAGCATATTTGCTCCTCATACACTCCAGTTTCCTTTTTTTTCTATTTAAGGTACAAATTCCTACCCACAAAGCTTTGTATTTCTCTTCCCTACCCTCAGTAGCCTTGAGTTCCTGCATTGCTTTATCTATTTTATTTTTATTTTTGTAAACCAGCTGTTTTTTAACTTCAGAGACCCCCTTCCACATCAACCTGCTTTCCAAGCAATAGGCATGTTTTTGATTTAGAACTCCTGTGCATTGCAGAGGATGCTGGGATGGGTGGGGTGTCATTCTGCACATGCTCAGTTCATGTGGAATGCCGCAGGGTTCTATGAAATGACTGGTTTACAAGGAGAAATGTCAGAAGGGAAGGGGATTTGATGTGTGTTCTGTGTCTTTTGTTGATCACATAAAACCTGTTTATGTCAACTGCTAATTGTTGCAAGATTGTGTTTTATTTAAGAGTGAATAATGTGACTGATAAAGATTTGTTTTTTTTAACTTTGTGAAAAGTGTCGTCCGCCCCCCCCCCCCGGTTATTGTGTGATCCAGGAAGTACTGTAAATTCTTTCTGGATTTTAATGAGACTTCAGAATGAATTTAATGCAGTCTTGGACTCTCTTTTTTCCTGTAGAAAAATTCTGCTCTTTTATTTGTGAGTCTAAGAGATGCTTATTAGAAAAATCTGTTGTAGAAATTTTAAAAAGAACCTTTGTTGGGTCACATTCGTCTCAGCAGAATTTCCAGACAACCTCTCTCCAAAACTTTACTCTCCCCCCCAAAAAAGCAGGAGATGGTGATCAAGTGTATTAATTGGTTAAGTTTTTAACTACCGTAGTCATGCTTTTAACCCTTTCAAATAGGCTGTGGCAACCCTATGGGGTACAATATTTCTGATGAGGCCAGAAAGGCAAGATATAAATAAAATAATAAACTGAAGCTCCTCCCCAGCTTAACAAAATCTCTGCCACCATGCTTAGTCATCCGACCCTTACTCACCAAAAGACAATCTCATAAGACTAGGTCAAGTATTTTTAAAAAGTGAGTTCATATCTACTGCATTACCAGATGTACAACTAGAAAAACTAAGAGTTGAAAAGGTAGATCTGAGCCCTTTTCTGTGTGAGATATACCACTATTTATTCTTCTGTTCTGCTTTTGCACAGAGAGTGCCTGGGGCAGTTTTACACACAGAGATAAAAAGGGTCTCTCTGCTGCTGCAAACTGCTTGTGTTCTGTGCCTGTTCTGTTCAGTTGTGCTAGACCTGATTTCCCAGGCTGGAGGAAGTACTTGACTTCTTGTGCCAGATCCAGGGAAGAATCTTAAGCACATTAATATTAAGCAAACATCAAGCGAGGCTGATGACATGTTGCATCCCAGATAGTTCAGGGGATTGAAACTAAAAAATCTTTTCGCGCATCAAAAAAGGTGCTCCTAAAGTTGATAAGGATAGAGATTTTAAACTTGCTTGTGTCGTTGTAATTGTTTATGTACTTTATTTATATCCTGCCTTTCACCCCAATGGGGACCCAAAGCGGCTTACGTTGTTCTCTTCTCCTCTGCTTTATCCTCACAACTATCCTGAGAGAGTCTGTGACTGGCCCAAGGTCACTCAGCAAGCTTCCATAGCACAAGTAGGGATCTGAACTTGTAAGGATTTCCGAAACTACCTGTGGTAGATGGCATCTTAGAAGAGGCACCCACCCCCCTTCTCCATCACTCTCACACAGGAGAGTACACTCACAGACACCTGAATGCCTGTTTTGAGATACATACATGTATCTCAAAACAGGATCTTTTTTTTCTTTATGGTGTCTGATTTTATTGATATGCAAGTGTTATGCAAATTTAATTGACTGATTAATTGTAGGTGTTCTAATGAATGGGGAGGATTGCTTATTGTCTTTCCAACACCTTTGAAATTAAGGCTACAATCCAGTTTACTTAATTGGGAGTAAGTCCTATTGATTAAGGTGGAGTTTTGAGTTGTATTTAACTTGCAAGCTTTCATAACGTGTGAATGTGCTGTTGGATCAAAGTGCCTGTATTCTGAACCTGACTACCATTCTTAAACTTCTGAGAATCCTAGCCATAGATCTTTGTTGGAAGATGAAAAAAGAAAGTATCGTAATGCTGAATTCTTGAGGCTGGGTGACCTTTGTTGGAAGATGAAAAAGGAAAGTATCATAATGCTGAACTTTTGAGGAATGAAAAAGGTTTGCAAAGCAGAGCTGTAGCAAAAATTAGGTAATAGTCTTAACTTGTTTTCTGGCAAGGCCAGAACATCAAAAGGCCATTTTTGAAGACCCTGTGAATGTGGTGTATGATGTTCCTACAGAATTCTGTTGAGCCACATGATCTTTTTAGTGCCAGAAATATAACTTGCCCCCAAGACATTTCAGAACAACCAACTTTTTTGTAGATTTATGTATTCCTTTTTTTGGTATAAACATCCCTTTTTAAAAAATCTGCACTACAATGAACTTGAAGTGAAATGGAGTTAAACTTTTATAATTGTCACTACCTCTTTTTTTCTGTAGAATTAATTTTTCCCAGTGTTATTCATTTGTATCATTGGAGATATATGTATTTCATGGTCTTGTAAAACCTGTATGTACTACTAATAACATTATTGGGTTGACAGTTTGTGTAACTGGTGGTTTGCTAATTAAAATGGTTTTATGTTAACCTGGTGGTGGTGTTTCTGCTTTGCAAACAGGTCTCATCAGCTGTTGCTAATGGGCACAGTTGGTTTTGCAAAACTCTCTCTTCCTGGCCCTTGGTTAATATGGAAATTAGTATGCAGCTAGATAAAACATAGGAGGTCCCTAACTGAATCTCCATGTGTATTTTTAAGGCTCATCCTCTTTCAGCTTCTTTGCCTGAATAGAGGATAGCTGGAATGCCTTTTTTGCCTTTTTTATTTTACTATGTATTTCCTTGAAGCCACTAGCATTATGTGAAGGAAGTTCTCTCCCACCCACCTTTCTGCTGTGCGCAGATCAGCTCTAAGGCAACAGATCTGGAAGGGAAGGCATTCCTTTACTCTGAGGAATATGGTTCTTTGCAAATATATAAGGAAGAACAGGTGAAAGGCAAGCAGGTGCACTGGAAATACTAGATTTCTGTAGCAGCAATCAAAAACCCAACATATCCTTGGCACTCCTTGTTTTCAAACAACACTGGCCTGCTTTGGTGGTCTCTTCCTTGTTCACTCACATAGCCCCACCCCAGCCCTCTGGCTTGGTTAGTTTGAACTGTACTCTTTGTTCTAGATTAGGGTTGCTATTTGACTGCTGCTGTCCCCTCTCAAGGGAACAGTGGCGTGTGTAAAATGGTATTCTTGGATCCTGTGGTATCACATCCAGTTCTGTAACCAGAAGTGACATTGCAATGTCACAGAATGCTCTGAGATTCACCCAAAAGTCTATAGTGTTTACCTAGCACATCCTGCCATGTGGTGACATCATTTTGGCTACACAACAAGAAGTGGTCTTGCAGGATACTACTGGCATAAGCGCCAAACCTGTCAGTCTCCAGAGATTGCAGACAAGGGAGAATAGGGCTGGCAGCCTTCTAACACAGGGGTGTCGAACTCATTTGTTATGAGGGCCGGATCTGACATAAATGAGACCTTGTTGGGTCAGGCCATGTGTGTCATAAAATGTAATGCCAGGCAGCAGAGATATAAACTTTATAAAGGACACAAACACAAAGATTTTCTTTTTACTTAAAAACATGCTTAAAACATTGGCATTTTTGCAATATTTTCTTTAACAGTGTCTGATAACACACCTCTTGCTATGAATTATTGCATCAAAATGTCTGTGCTATTGCAATCTTGAGTATGCTGTTCAAGTATGTATCTGTAAGCTGCAAACTTTTAATTTATTGACATTCACTACAGAAATCTCATGCTCAGAGTTCTGAGCCTAGGACCTAGGAAAAAAACATGAAACATGAAATGGCTGGGCATTGCAAGCTTTTGTACATATACTGTTTCATGTGCTGGTCCAGAACGTGGGAAGGCACCATGACACAGACTGAGGGCAACATATTTGTCTACAAAACTGTAGTTTTCCTCAGTGGTCAGTATCAGTCTATTGTCTGGGAAGTCTGCATTCAAAATCCCCAAAGAAAATGTGCTGGGTGAACTTGGTCTGGACACACACTCTCAGCCTAATCCACCTCACTGGCTTGTTGTTCTTCCTCATCTAAATAGTTCACATTGCATTGTCTTCCCCGTAAAGTAATTTGACTTCGACAAGAAAAACCACATAAATACAAAGGGTTTTTAAAGGGGGATTATATTTACTTATTTTAAAAGAATTATGAAGCCAGAATGCCAGCAGGGGGTTGGGGGCTATCCAGTCTTTTGTACGGAGTGTCACATGTATGACTATCTGCCCACTGGACAGAAGTCTTGGGTGTGTGCTCGGTGCAAGGAGCTCCTGGTTCTCAGGGAACGTGTTTGCTCCCTTGAGGCCAAGGTGGCTGACCTGGAGAAGCAGAGACAGTCAGCTAGGCGCACAGAAACTCTCGGGGACTTGATAGATATGTCCCACTCTGGATCTGGCAGCCCCGCCGCTGTCAGGGAGCATGAGGGTCAAGGAGAAACGGCACTGTGCTGAGGATAAGGGGAATGTGCCCTCAGAAGGGACCTCTTCCCCAGCTGGTGAGCCGGTATCCTTTCGCGCCAAGGAACCATCCCTGGGTAGGGTGGGAGGGGAGCTCTTAGTAGTTGGTGATTCGATGCTTAGGCAGGTAAGATAGCTGGGTGGTGAACCCACGTACTGACCGTATGGTGACTTGCCTGTCTGGTGCGAAGGTAGCGGACATTACGCGTGTTTTAGATAGGCTGGTAGATAGTGCTGGGGAGGAGCCAGTGGTCGTGGTGCATGTCGGCACCAACGATGTGGGGAAATGCAGTCGTGAGGTCCTGGAGGAGAAATTTAGGCTGCTGGGCAGGAAACTCAAGGCCAGGACCTCCAAGGTAGCCTTCTCAGAAGTGCTACCTGTTCCACGCGCAGGGCCGGAGAGACAGGCACAGATCAGGAGTCTCAATGCGTGGATGAGACGATGGTGTAGAGGGGAAGGGTTCAGGTTTGTTAGGCACTGGGATTCTTTTTGGAACAAGAGGGAGCTGTACAGGCGAGACGGTCTCCACTTGTCCCGAGAAGGAACCAGGCTGCTGGCACTTAAAATCAAAAAGGTGGCAGAGCAGCTTTTAAACTGAATATTGGGGGAAAGCCGACAGGAGATGAAAAGTCTCTGGTTCGGGTTGGCTCATCTGAGAGAGGTGAGGGGGTACCGGTTGCTTTTCTACAGGGAGGTGGATTGAAATTGTCCACAGAGGCCATGGCTGGTGACATGGACTGCCGGACAACGACTCGAGATAGCAAGAGGAAGGATGCAGGCTTAACTTGTAAGGGAAATTACAGCTGTTTCTATACAAATGCTAGAAGTGTCCGAGGTAAAATCGGGGAGTTGGAGTGCTTGGTGAGGGAGGGAAAAATAGACATTGTGGGTATTTCTGAAACTTGGTGGGATGAGGAAAATCAGTGGGACACAGTGATTCCCGGTTATATATTATATCGGAAGGATAGGGGGGGAAGGGTTGGAGGTGGGGTAGCTCTGTATGTCAGAGAGGGTATAAAGTCTAGAAAGATTGAGAGGCTAAGTGAATTGGATTCGCTTCTGGAAGTTCTATGGGTTGAAATAGGGGGGCCAAAAGGAAACTTAACACTGGGAGTTTGTTATCGCCCACCAGATCAAAAGATAGAGGAGGATTATAAAATGATGAATGCCTTAAAGATAGCAACTAGACAAAAACACTGTGTAATAATAGGTGATTTTAACTACCCACACATTGATTGGGTCAATATGTGTTCTAGCCGGGAAAAAGAGATTGAGTTTCTAGACACTCTAAATGACTGTGCTATGGAGCAGATGGTCACGGAACCTACCAGGGGAGAGGCGATCCTTGATTTGGTCCTAAGTAACACTCAAGACCTGGTGAGAGATGTAAAAGTGATTGCACCGCTTGGAAACAGTGATCATAATGTTGTTGAGTTCATCATTTGTACAAATAGAGAATTGGCCAAAAAGACTCACACAACCATTTTTAACTTTAAAAGGGGTAATTTCTCTGATATGAGGGGACACGTGGGGAGGAAACTGAAAGGAAAAGTAGAAAGGGTCAAAACAATTGGGGAAGCTTGGGATCTATTTAAAACTACGATCCTAGAAGCTCAAAAAATATATATTCCGCAGGTTAGGAAAGGCACAAACAGGTATAGGAAAAAGCCTGCATGGTTAACAAACAGAGTAATGGAGGCTGTAAAAAGTAAAAAGAATTCCTTTAAGCAGTGGAAAGCTAGTCACAGTGAGGCTGATAAAACGGAACACAGGCTATGGCAAATAAAATGCAAGTCTGAGGTCAGGCAGGCAAAAAGGGAATATGAGGAGCATATAGCAAAAAACGTAAAAACCAACAATAAAACTTTCTTCAAATACATTAGAAACAGGAAACCAGCCAGGGAGGCAGTGGGGCCCTTGGACGACCAAGGGGTAAAAGGAGTATTGAAGGATGATAGGGAAATGGCTGAGAAGCTAAATGCATTTTTTGCCTCCGTCTTCACTGTGGAAGATGAGAAGTGCTTGCCCACTCCAGAACCACTGATTTCAGGAGGGGTGTTGAAAGACCTGAGTCAGATTGAGGTGACGAGAGAGGAGGTCCTAAAACTGATAGACAACTTAAAAACTGAAAAATCACCAGGCCCAGATGGCATACATCCGAGAGTTCTGAAAGAACTCAAATGTGAACTTGTAGATCTCCTGACAAAGATATGTAATCTTTCCTTAAAATCTGCCTCCATTCCTGAGGATTGGAAGGTAGCTAATGTCACTCCCATCTTTAAAAAGGGTTCCAGAGGAGATCCGGGAAATTACAGGCCAGTCAGTCTGACGTCGATACCGGGTAAATTGGTGGAAACCATTATTAAGGAAAGAATTAGTAGGCACATAGATGAACAAAACCTATTGAGGCAGACTCAGCACGGTTTCTGTAAGGGAAGATCTTGTCTCACTAACCTGTTAGTGTTCTTTGAGGGGGTGAACAAACATGTGGACAAGGGGGATCCAATAGATATTATTTACCTTGACTTCCAGAAAGCTTTTGATAAAGTTCCTCATCAAAGGCTCCTAAGTAAGCTCAAAAATCATGGGATAGAAGGACAAGTCCTTTTATGGATCAAAAACTGGCTAGTTCATAGAAAACAGAGAGTGAGTGTAGGTGGGCAATTTTCTCAGTGGAGGGTGGTAAGCAGTGGGGTACCGCAGGGATCAGTACTTGGTCCACTGCTTTTTAACTTGTTCATTAATGATTTGGAGATGGGAGTAAGCAGTGAAGTGGCTAAATTTGCGGATGATACAAAGTTGTTCAGGGTGGTGAAAACCAGTGAGGATTGTGAGGCACTCCAAGGGGATCTGTCAAGGATGGGCGAGTGGGCGTCAACATGGCAAATGGGGTTCAATGTGGCCAAGTGCAAGGTGATGCACATTGGAGCCAAAAATCCTAAATATAAATACACATTGATGGGGTCTGAACTGGCAGAGACTGAGCAAGAGAGAGATCTTGGAGTTGTAGTGGATAACTCACTGAAAATGTCGAGACAGTGTGTGACTGCAATAAAGAAGGCCAATGCTATGCTGGGGATTATTAGGAAGGGTATTGAAAACAGATCAGCCAATATAATAATGCCCCTATATAAATCAATGGTGAGACCTCATTTGGAATACTGTGTGCAGTTCTGGGCACCACACCTTAAAAAGGATATTATAGCTTTGGAAAAAGTGCAGAAAAGGGCAACTCGAATGATAAAAGGGTTGGAACACTTTCCCTATGAGGAAAGGTTAAAGCGCTTAGGGCTCTTTAGCTTGGAGAAAAGACGACTGAGGGGTGACATGATCGAGGTTTATAAGATTATGCATGGGAAAGAGCAGGTAAAGAAAGAGGTACTTTTCTCCCTTTCTCACAATACAAGAACTCGTGGGCACTCCATGAAACTGCAGAGCGGTCGGGTTAGAACGGATAAAAGGAAGTACTTCTTCACCCAAAGAGTGATTAACACATGGAATTCACTGCCACAGGAAGTGGTGGGTGCTACAAGCATGGACGGCTTCAAAAGGGAATTAGATAAGCATATGGAGCAGAGGTCCATCAGTGGCTATTAGCCACAAGGTATAGCTAGGGGCTCTGGGGCAAGTGATGCTCTGTCTTCTTGGTGCTTGGGGGGGGGGTCAACAGTGGGAGGGCTTCTAATGTCCTGGCCCCACTGCTGGACCTCCTGATGGCACTGGTATTTCTGGCCACTGTGTGACACAGAGTGTTGGACTGGATGGGCCTTTGGCCTGATCCAACATTGGCGTCTCTTATGTTCTTATGTTCTTAAATGTAGGAGCAGGACCAGGGTACTTTAATCCATCAGGGA
>NW_015176464.1:578486-592533 GCF_001447785.1 Gekko japonicus | reverse complement strand
AGAGCGTCTCCTGTGCACGCGCAGGAGACGCTCTTGCACTTTCAGGGGAATTTTAACATCCCCCCGAATTTTTTTTTAACTTTTTTTATTTTTGTGCACACGTGGGGACTGGCCCACGTGTGCACAAACCTCCCCCGCCCCCCCAGCTGCCCCCTCCGTGCTGATTTAAGTATCCGCACGGAGGGGGCAACTTCAGCATTAGTATAAGGATATGGAGCAGAGGTCCATCAGTAGCTATTAGCCACAAGGTATAGATAGGGACTCTGGGGCAAGTGATGCTCTGTCTTCTTGGTGCTTGGGGGGGCCAACAGTGGGAGGGCTTCTAATGTCCTGGCCCCACTGGTGGACCTCCTGATGGCACCTGGTATTTTTGGCCACTGTGTGACAGAGTGTTGGACTAGATGGGCCTTTGGCCTGATCCAACATTGGCGTCTCTTATGTTCCTATGTTCTTATTTACTGAGCAAGATTAGATCATGAGGGCATGAATTCAGTGAAAAGGGGGAGGGAACCCAATTGCACTCAGGAGGGCCACAGCATAACAAGCCCAACAATACAAACACACTGTAGCAAGGCACACAAAATCTCAGACCTTGGATAAAACTTTGTTGTTCTTAAAGTTGTTTTGTATTTCTCCTCTGCAATTGAGGCAGCCAAGCAAAGTAAGCTCTCCCTCCTTCTCTCCCTCCCTTCGGGGAGGAGCCTTAGCAAATGGAAGGGAAGAAAGGCTTGCCTTTTTCTGTGCAATTGAGGCAGCCTGGCCAGGAAGCAAGCTCCCTTCAGGGAGCAGAGGAGCCTCAGCCAGTGCAAGGAACAGAAGCTTGCCTATCTCTCCCGAGCATGTGAGAGAGTCTGGCAAAGCAAACTATGATGCAGCAGCAGAACTAGAAGCAGGAGACAACCAGTTCCACTGCAAGCCTGATCCGGCCCCCCGGCTCCAGAATGTATGGAACAAAGGGTATGTTCTGACTATCTGTTGTATCAGACAACACTTCCCATATGTCAGCTGTGCAGAGGTGCTTTTATTTAAACACCCTCTTTGGTTTATGTTGTGTACCCAACTTGGAATAACTGGGTCAGTAGAGTAAAAGGTACTTTGTAAGCTAACAGATAACACATTTCATAACTCAAAACATTGCCTAGTAGAAAATCAAAAGTGGGTTAGAGACAATGTGTGGGAGGAGAGGTAGCCCAGTTATATAACATGGGTAACTGAAGGTTAAAGAGTCCAGCTGAAAACAAATCTTTCCCACCCCAGAAATAACATAACTGAGAAATACCCAGTCTTGCCAAAGGCTGTCTTCTTGGCTTTATCTGGCTTGTTAGAAACAAATTGCAAGGAGGACTTGAAGTATTAGAGCTACGAGCCACAGAAATTCAATACACACAGACTGAGATTACAAAAGCAATATTATCTGCCACAGATTCAGGTATCTGTGGATCACAGAATCTTAGCAAGTCATCCTAACTGAACCATGATACTGACTTATTTTTCTTCTTCTTCGTTTTAGATTCTTTTAAAACTTTCAGGCTAGTGGTTCCAGTGCACTGCATGGAAAGGGACTGAGGAATGGAATGCAACTGACAAAGGGGGGGGGGGCTCTTGGCTATGCACAACTGCATTTCAATAAATGTCAGGCACCATGACTTCTGGATGCACTGAAGCACCTGGAGTTCTGGTTCACTGCAAATGTGCAGAGCATGAAGTGATGCTTCAAGATTCAAAGTTTATCAGTCTGTATTTATTGGTGTTATAAAAACAGGATCTTCCCACATTTATTGTTGATCATGACAGGAAACAAACCAGACATTCTTTAGAATTGCAAGAAACAAATGCAATGCAGCCCAGGAAGGGCAGTTGGCAAGCCAACCATCCCCCCCCCCCCACCAGAAAAATCCAAGCACAGGGCAGCTGGGTCCTGCTTTATGCACTTCTATGAAGTGTTTCGTTCTCCTTCTGCTAAACAGAAAAGGTAGGCAAGAAAGCGGGGATTTATATAGTGTTTTCTTTAAGACCAACTGAGGATTTATATAGTGTTTTCCATGTTCAAAGCATTTCGATATACAATATTCTTGTAATCTTTACAACACCTGTGTAAGGTAGGCAGGTGAGAATTGTGACTGCAGACAGGAGGCAGAGGTTGAGAGGAATTGACTTGTCTAAGGCCACCAAGGGAATTCATAGCAGAGATTAGATTTGAATCAAAGCTTTTTGCTGATCACATCTTTTTTTGCCACCAATTTGCAGTAGAAAAGGTAGGAAGACATAGGCCCTGTTCATACGAGCCCATTTGGTCCGGAAGCGGGACGGAACAGGGGCGGAGCAAACCGGCACGATCCCACCTCAACATCTGGGGAGCGTGCCGGATCCGTCCCGGTTCCGTCCCTTCCAGCGTTGCTCCGCGGCGAAAAAGAACCACCTCCCGAGGTGGTTCTTTCCGAAGGGCCGCAGCAACGCTGGCCGTGGGATCGCCGGCGCGTCCTTGCGCCGGCGCATCCCCGGCTCCTGGCCGAACTGCGCATGTGTGAGCATGCGCAGTTCGCCAGGCTCCCCTTCCCACCGCTGCGTTCTCCCCGGCATCTGATCGTTCCGGGGAGCGTTGCGACGCGGCTCGGGGGATCTGTGAGATCCCGCCGCGCCGTCCCAACTTTGCCGCGGCTCACTTTAGCCGCGGTACTAGCACCTAATTCCCTGCCGTGTGGCAGGGACCATAGTAATCCTATTACTAAATGCTGGCAGAATTTAGAATGGCTTCAGGGGGCTTGGAGAACAGGCGGGGCATGTTCTTTGCTCTTCTCAGTAACTTACAAGATGGAGGCTGATTTATGGAATCAGCAAACGCAAGAGGAGAACACTTTCTGTGCAGTGTACCATTTCCAGCTGCTGGTGTGTGGGGTTTACATTTTTGAAAATCCGTTGCAGTGGGAGTCTTTGCAAATAAAAAATAAGAATATCAAAGGGAAAGCAGTAACTGATTTTTCTCCCAGACATGCTAACTTCCTTTTCAAGACAGCTGTGTATTCAAAACTACAAGTCTCCACTGATGAGGAAAAAAACCATATGCCTTGGATTTTGGTGGACTGACTCTAGGACTTTGTAATGTATTAAGTAAAGATGGCTGCGATCATGTGTGCCCGGCCATGCGGTCTAAAACAGACCCGGACCTTCACCCATACGTACAATGGCCACTTCAGATCCTAGGGCACACCAATGGGTTCGCCCGGATCCGAAAGAAGACCAACCAGGTCTGTTGCATGTAAATAGAACCTATCACTGGGCTTGGGGTGCGTGCTCAGACTTAACAAGTCCTAAATGCATTCTGTCCCTTCCCCAATACTGATTGGGTCCCCTTCACAGCAATTTCCCTTTCCAGACCTTGAGAGATTTATTATTATCATCATCATCATCATCATCATCATCATCATCATCATCATCATCATCATCATTATCATCTCCATTGAAAACCTACTGGGGGAAAGCCACACAAAGGTTGATTCTACATTGGCTTTTCCCTCTGTTGCTTTAGCAAACCCACATTGGAACAGAAATTCCCCTCTGCGTTTCATGCTGCTTTCACTTCCTTTGATCATCAGATTTTATGGTAGCCTCCACACTCCATGCTGCTTTCACTTCCTTTGATCATCGGATTTTATGGTACCTTCTGCATAGATTTATGGCTGTTCGAGGGGGACTTTGCAGTCAGTACGGCGTTGCCCAGGGTATCTGCATCTGGTTTTGAGCTGCACTTTTTCCTCCCAGATGAGAAAATGTGGAGCGAATGCTAGATGCAGAATCATCCAAAGTGGCTTACATCATTCACCATCACCTCTCCTCTGTTTTATGCTCACAACAGCCCTGTGAATAGGGTCGCCAACTCTTTCTTGGGAGGTTCTTGGAGATTTGGGGGTGGTACCTGCAGAGGGCAGAGTTTGGGGAAGGTAGCGAGGTCAATGGAGATGTAATGTCACTCTAGGAGTTTCATTTCTCCTAGACATTATACTATAACATAGAATCCACCCTCTGAAGCTGGTTGTAAATCTGGGAGAAGAGTCTGGGAATCTGGGAACCCTTCGTAAGGTAAGTTAGGCTGAGAGTGTGTGACTGGGCCTAGGTGATGCAGCATGCTACCTTGGCAGAGTGGGGATTTGAACCTGGGTCTCCCTAATGCTAGTCCAACACTCTAACCAATATACCACACTGGCTCGCCATTATCTCCCAGAATCTTATCTGGTCTGACCCTGAGGGAAAGCCGTGTAATGTCTTAAAAGAAACAGCAATAATAGAATGACAGCATTTGTTTTTGTTTTTCCTTTTCCTGAGGATCTCCAGGCAAATTGTGCTCAGCCTGCAACAGCGTTTAATTTGCAGAAGAAAAGAGAACCAGGGTGCATTCCTCCTACCTTTCTTAAACAGTGAATTGATACGGTCACAGCTGACCACCTTTGACCAGCTGTTAGAGGCTGGAAGGAGAGGTTCTCCTGCAAGAGTCACTTAGTTCAGGTGTTCAACCCAGAATTCCAGATGTGCCCCCCATTCTGTGCAGGAGCTAGTCAAGAAAGGAGGTTTGTCTAAGAACTTTATACGAGGGCAAAATTTATTACACTAGCAATGGAAAATCTATGTATGTCATTTACAGTCCACCTTTCTTGCTCAGACTCCAGATGGATTATGCAGTAAACACAGTATAAAACGTACAACCTCTGTGAGAGCCTATCTAGTACCCTTCCTTCAAAGAGCTTAGGGTGGCATATAAAGTCCTCCCTCCCTTCCCTATTAATCAAGTTACTGAATGTCTCCAAAAGGACTTGGGTGAACAACTTGAAATTAACCACATTCTTACATCTGAAGGTATGGGTTTCATAATTATGCCTGGTAGGAGACTGTCTGCACAACAATTAAAATGAGCAAGCTCAGCTTTGCCAGAGGTCAGCCGCAAGCCGCCTCACACACTGAACAGCATTCACATGAAAGTCTGATGGCTCAAAATGTGGCACTAGCCAGCCAAATCTGGACGGTTTGACTTTTAAAATACTCAAATAGGGGAGAAGGGCAAAATGAAACTCCTGAAGTAGTGGTTTACTTTGCAACATATTAAGGACATATGCTGTGAGCTGTCCTGTATGGACGGAGGGAAGATTTTTAAAGGTTAGTATGTATTTCTGTGTGCTAGGTTATTCAGTAGCAGTGGAAAGTGTCACGAAATGGAGCCCTGGGCTGCCTTGGTGGTCTTTCATCCGTGTATGAACCAGGGCCGACCCTGCTTAACTTCCAAAACCTGACAAGATCAGGCTAGCACCCTGGGCTATTCAGGGCAAGACAGGTTATTCAATAAGACTCTATAATTGTTCCCTTTCCAGAAGAAGACACCATGGGGATTTCTAAGTCTAAACCCTGTTCTAATTTCAGCCACAGTATTAATTTTCATTAATAATTCCTCTCCGCCGCCCGCCCTCTGGGTTGTTTGGTCACTGGGTTACAGAGCAGGATCATATCTAACCTACTTTCATTCACGAGTTCCTTATTTAGTTCAAGTTGCTCCCTCCCCCTCACTGTGCCTGCCTTATAGCTGGTGCATGTTACAGTCAATTTGATTTTTGTTTTCTGGGTCAAATATCTTGTTGTTTCATGCATGTGGGCTAGTCTCTGAAACCCTCAGGCAACAAGTCTTAGTTCAAAAGCTCATGGGTTTAACTTTCTCCCACTGAGCAACATGAAATGAAAACTGGAGGCAGGGGAAGGAAGGAAGGAAGTGACATAGATCAGGTCTGGCCTGGGAAGAGGAGAGGACAAAAGCTGGTGCGATGCAGCCATTAGCATGTTGAACTGTAACTTGGAAGTCCTGGGTTCAGACTCTTCCACCAAGCTCACCTGGGGCTAACCCTCTATGGATTTGTTTAATCACCTTTATTCCAAGGACTGTGGGACAATGTACATGGTTCTCCACTCCTCTATTTTATCCTCAGAACACCCCTGTGAGGTAGGGTTGCCAGGTCCTCCCTGGCCACCGGTGGGGACGTGGGGTGGGGGTGGACTACCAGCTCCAAGTTGGGAAACTCCTGGAGATTTGGAGGGTGGAGTCTGGGGAGGACAGGGATCTCAGTGGGGTACAATGCCACAGAGCCCACTCTCCAAACCATCCATATTCTCCAGGGGAACGGAGCTCTGTAGTCTGGAAATGAGCTGTAATTCCAGGGGGTCCCCAGGTCCTACCTGGAGGCTGGCACCCCTACTGTGAGGTTGGGCTGAGAGCGTGTGAGTGGTCCAAGGTTACCCAGTGAGAGGAGGAAGGGCAGGATAAAAATGTGACTGAATGTTACAAATGTGTTTGTTGTTAAAAACAGATTCTTATTATGAAAGTGTTAAACTGATAAGGAAGGAAACAGAAGTAAAAAAATAAATGCCAGAGAGGTTAGACTGCTGCCATAGGGAGGCTTGTGTTCAAATCCTTCATAAAGATGAAACTTTCCATCAGTCATCTCACAGGGTTGTTGAGATGATAACAAAAAACAACTCTGTACACCACACGCAGCAAAAAGAGTGGGACACAGATGAATTATTCTGAAAACTAGATCCTGATGGGGATCAAGGTCATAGAAGAGTTAATAGCTGACTGGCTTTAGACTTCATGTTTCTCTGGCCTGATTTTTCTAGGTGGGTTTCAAGAAAGAGCTAAAAAAAGAAAGGCTGCCAGAATAGTATTCCCTCTGCATTGTTGTTTGAATACAGCAATAACTGTGTTTTTTCTTCGGCACAAAACACACTTCTCAAATTAAGCCCTTGAGATGGTCACAAAATAAGCAGCAGCATCTCACTGGGTTTGGAAATGTATACTTCAGTGCAGATCACGTAAGGCATTTGGATCAGCGAGAAGAGGTTTTATAACTGTATTATGTAATCCTGTTTTCAGAGCTGGCGACACAGCAGCCCAGGACTCAGAGAGAGGGCAGCATTGTCTTTCCCATGGATTTCAAGGCAGCTGTTCTGTTTTTCTGTCTTTGCATGAGGATGCATTTTGTTTTGCTGCATTGAAGGTTTTAATCTCTGGGTTATAATCTGTGTTTTTGTTAAATTTAGGAATACTGAATGGCTGATGTCTGGAAGCTAGAGTCCTAAGTGGGAATGACATTCCAGTTTGAGGGCAGGGGATCCAGAACTGGTGGGTGAGCTGGGGACCGTAGCAGGGCCAACTATTAAGCCTCTGTAGAGCCCCAAACCATTTGATCTGCAAATCTGCAAAGGAGAGACTGTAGTTTGCATCTATTCTCCTTAACCTATCTGCCCTACCTGGAGAACTGCAAGACAAAAAAATTAGGGCTTGCTAACCTGTAAACTCGTCCCTCTAGCTGTCCTCTCGATAGCAGTTTGATCTGCAAGCAATGATCAGGACAAGCTAGAGTGTGTCCAGAAGAGGGCAATGAAGATGGTGAGTAGTCGGGAGACCAAATCCTATCAGGAAAAGTTGAAGAAGAGGAGATGACTGAAGAGGAGATGACTGAGAGTATTTGAAGGGCTGTCATATAGAGGATGGAGAAGAGTTGTTTTCTGTTGCCCCAGAAGGTCAGACCAGAACCAATGGATTTAAACGAAATCAAGAGTTTTTGTTATAGGAAAAACTTCCTGACAGGGCAGTTCCTCAGTGGAACAGGCTTCCTCAGGAGGGGGTGGGCTCTCCTTCTTTGGAGGTTTTTAAGCAGAGGCTAGATGGCCATCTGACAGCCATGCAGATTCTGTGAATTTAGGTGGATCAGAGGAGGGAAGGAGGGAGGGATGAGCCAGTGCTTGGCTCTTGTGGCTCCTTCTTACATGCCCAGTGTAAAGTGGATTGCCACTCTGAGGTCAGGTAGGAATTTTGCTCCAGGACAAATTGGCCCACGGATTGAGGAAGGTGTGTGTGTGCCTTCCTCTGATCAAAGAGCAAGGGTCACTGAAGGAATGGGGGCAGAGGTAACTGAATTTCCTGTGTTGTGCAGGGCGTTGAACTAGATGATCCTTGAGATCCCTTCCAGCTCGATGTTTCTATGTGATTTAACTTCATAGATGCCCTGAAAAGCTTCAACTGCCCCCACTTCAACGGCGTGGAGATCTCCCAGAATTAAAACTGATTTCCAGACTATAGAGATTACTTGCCCTGGAAAAATGGCTGCTTTGGAGGGTGGACGCTGTGGCATTATACACTGCCAAGGTCCCTCCACACCCCAAGCTCCACCCTTTCAAGGCTCCAGGCCCCAAATATTCAGGAATGTTCCAAGCCTGAGTTGTCAGCCTTGACCACACACTGAGCCTCTGTTAAAAGGACAGAACTCCCCTCCCCATCCAATTGGCAATGCTGGAATTGGCACTTGGTTTGGGGCACCCTTCAACCGACTCCATGTTGACCCATGCAGCTACCCAAGTTCACCATCTAATGGTGTGGCCAAGCTTCACAAAAGGGTAACTGCCAATTACTATCAACAAAGTACATGCCCAAATGCCACACCTGGCCCCATGCAGTCAGCAACCCAGAGTGGTTCCCACTGCTACCCTTTGGCCAGAAACCATTTCCTTAATTCCCCCGCTTGGCTCAAAGCACCATAAACCACACATTTGCAGGCTACTGTGGATCCTAGTGTGCTGTAATGGTTAGTGATTTGGACTGGGGTCTGCCCAACAGTCACCCTTCAGCCATGAATCTCACTGCGTGACCTTGGGTCAGGCAGCATAACCTACCTCACTCCCCTGTTTCAATGCTTAATAGTACAGCTCAACAAGCAGCTTGGAGATTGCTTAGATCGAAGGCGTCCAACTGGGACAGAGCCAGCACAGCTTCACATGCTGGGCACGTATGCTCCCCTCTTGCTTTAGGGATCCCTCCATTGCTGAATCCACATATTTAAGCTATTTTACTACTCCTTCTCATAGGTTTGCTTTCACTCTTGCAAGACTAAATACCTTCCCATCTGTGGAACTGACGGGACGATTTGAACAAATTTCCTATTCAGATAGGCTTTGCGCCCGTGCATCCAGAGCAACCGAGACCCTGGCACACCTTTTATTATTTTGTTCTCAGTGGTCGGCTTGTAGGTCTCATAGGTATTTTATTTAAAATTGAAATCATGGGTGATCTCTTATTTATTGACAGACACTGACCCTGAAATTACTGTTTCAGTTGTGAAATATCTGGCAATTATCATCCCATTGAAACGTAAATAACTGTGTTGCATTGGAGAAGTCTCATCTCGTTACCTGGATTTAGAACGGTTAAACTTTCGACCCAGATCTCTTAGATTGTAATGCTGAACTTTTAACTTGTTTCTTTTTAGTCACTTATTTTACTTTCTAAACCTAACTTCTTATAACTCATTTTATAACTTGTAAAATCGTAGACATGTTAATGTAGTATTACTTGATGGATATATATCTGTAATTTATTTTTTAAAATGCTTGAGACCTCTGAAATAAATTGATTGACTTACCTCACAGGGCAGTTGTGAGAACAAAATGGAGGAAAACCATGTCGACCAGCTTAAATTCCCTGGAATAAGGGTAGGGTAGAAAGGCCTTTAAAGGAGTTTTGAAGGTCACTGGAGTTAATCTAAACTTATGCAGCACCAGTGTCATAGATGCAAGTCACAGATATCCCAGCAGCTTGATGATGACAAATAAATTTTTGTCAGTAACTACCCCTATGTCCTACCATTTGAAGCCCACCCACTGTGGAATTTGAAAACTGGTTCAGGATTTTACAAATTGGTCAGTCATAAACAAAGTCGTACAGTCAAGTTCCCAAGACACACAAGTTGGGGGTGCTGTTGACACCTGACATACGCCACAAAAGTTGAATGGGCCTTATTCCCAAGTACAAGCGCACAGGACCACGGCTGTGGAAAAAGAATCCAGCTGAATGAAGCTTCATTTACTTCAGATCCTTGGCTAAGGTTCTATTGCCCTCTGCTGGCAGACAGAAAACAAGAGTCCACCCTGTGAATGGGTTTTGCACTGAAAGAATTGTCTTAATTCTGTATTGAAATTTAAGAAAGGGAAGATGTATCGGTTTCAGGAATTGTCAGAACTGTTGTCATATTAAAAAGACTCATTAAGTTCCGTTTCTGTTTTTATTAAGATTGGATTGGATGTCTGCCCATTGTTTTTCATATATGGAAAACAGCAAATTTTCCTGAGTGGACGTTTTTTTCACCAAATGGTATCAAAATATCAGGGAATCTCATCAACCCTCTTTTCTATGGACTTGCCAGTTTTCAAGCGAATTGGACAAAGGGTCTGTGTCTGATTTCATAGCACCTTTTATAAGGTGCCCCCAACCCCAACCATCCTCTATGCATAGTAACAAAAGGCGTGAAAATGGCCGCTGGTCTTCTGGAGCAGTGTTGTTGTTATTGTTGTTGCCAAACTTAGTAACTGTGAGCAAAAGCAGTCCTTCCAGAGTGCCTGACTAATGATACGCCCACCTGCCCCCACCAGTCATGCTGTGGAGAAATAGGAGGTTTTTTTTAAATTGAAGCAAGCTGTGTTGCATTACAATGGGTTGGTTGGGAGCAGAAGATGGAGCGTGCAGTCTCTTTGCAGAGTAACCTAAGAAAAAGAAAGGGAGTTTACCTCTCCAAGTCTGAGAAATGAAATTTGTTACCCAAAGTCACTAATTAATCTACGAAATGGTAGAAAAAGAAAAACAAGAAACGAACACCTCAGATACCCACGAAAGGAAAGGCTCAGGATCAAAACACACTAAATATTAAACAGCACAAAACCCAAAACAACAAGATTGCCCCTCAGTGATCAAGAATGTTTGTATACTCTTTTCTCTACCTTAATGAGTCTCAGACACCTTACAACCACCTTCCCTTCTTCCCACAACAGGCACCTTGTGAGGCAGGTGAGGCTGAGAGCCGAGAGAGCAGTGACTGGCCCAGGGGCACCCAGCAGGCCTCACATGGAGGAGGAGTGGGGAATAGGGTTGCCAGCTCTGGGTTGGGAAACACCTGGAGATTTGGGGGGGTGGAGCCTAGAGCGATGGGGTTTGGGAAGGGGAGGGATTTCAGTGGGATATAAGAATGCCATAGAATCCACCTTCCAAAGTGGTCGTTTTCTCCAGGTAAACTAATCTCTGTGGCCTGGAGATCAGCTGTCAGTCTGGGAGATCTCCAGCCACCACCTGGAGGTTGGCAACCCCAGTGGGGAATCACACCCAGCTCTCCAGATTAGAGTCCACTGCTCCCTACAGACCATGCTGGCTCTCCCTCTGGGGAAAATGATGGAAGAAAAGCCAGCTGACAGTAATAACAAATTAATCAGGCTAGTCTGGTTGGCCACTGTGTGAGAAAGGGTGCTCTTCTTATGTTCTTATGTCTGCCAAGAAGTGCCATCCAAGAAGCATCCATCCATCCTGGTTCTAGTGTAATCCAAGCAAGGTGTCTCTCCCCAAGATGTAAGGAACAGTAAGCACTGCACGCACACAGCACACATGCAGTGCAAAATGACCCACTGGACAGCTGTACTCTAAAATTTTCCTCCCCTCCAAAAAAGACTGTGTGTTTGGCCATTCCTTCCATGATGCTGATTCCTGGGCTAAGACTGGCTGACAGAAATGCTACTTGCGAAGGCTTTGGGATGGGTGGGTGACGGTACTCACCAGTATTGAGTACCAGCACCTTTGTTTGAGCCTCTCCCAAGTCCTGAGGGGGTAACTGGAGGAAATCAGTGCAACCTAATATATGACTCCTGGCATATATAAGGTTGCACTCCTCTTTTTATTTACAAAAAAGCACTGCTATTTCCAGGGCGTAGAGAGAAACATTAAAATTGGGGGGGAAGGCTGGCTCTGTGAGATTCCCAATAATTAATTTGTGATGTTAAGATTTGTTTGGAGAAGACTGACATGGATATAGCTGACCCAATCCAATTTTTAGGGTCAGCAACATCTGACTGCACATCCCTAACTATGAATTCCCCATGAAAGAAGCCGCTTGGTGTCTTTTGCTGGGAAGAAAACCCTATTACAGTATTTAATATGTATTAATATGATGATGTAACAAAGGCCATCCTTAAAGGCATTCAATAAAAAACACGGATGCACTTGCTTCCCATCGCCTTAGACACCCCAGAATTCCTTTATGACAATACCATTTAATAGTAAACAAAATACGGAAACAAAGTACAAAAAGGGGGGTTACTGAAATGTGAGGATTACAAAAACGTATATACATACCATATGTTTAGAAGGTAGAGACAAACATATGTAAAAAAAAAAAGGAATGCATGATTTTCGGTGTCCTTTGTAGAGCTGGAGGGGATTAAGAGTTAGGGCAGCAATCCAGATTAAGTGAGGCCAATGGATGGCTTGTACAGCATCAGTGGGAGTGATTTCCAAGTTAGAATGGTGCTGCCACTTCCTTGGATTGGTGGCCAAAAGGCCATTAAGAACAGGAGACAGCCAGAGCAATTGTGTGTGTGGGGGGGGAGGTGTTCAAGTAAGAAGAGCTGATTGGGGAAGTTTTCTAATTTTTCAGAGATTGAGCCAGCCTGACTCTGCTGTCAGGTTTAGAGGATATCCAAAGGGAGACAAATCAGAGAAAAGCTTACAGCATCCAGTCAGCACATGGAGGACTCCTTTCCATGGCAGGTGAACTCCAGGACCTTTGGTACTGGGACATGTCTGTATAGCTCTCTGTTCCCAACAAAGTCCACTGGGACTGGGTTACAGGTAACAGTGGATTTTATACCTCTTCTCAGATATCCTCCAAACCTGACAGCAGAGTCCAGCTGGCCCAGCATTTTCCATGTAGGAAACAGAACCATCACCATCCACTGCTTTGGATGGCGGCGAAGGCAGAAGATACAGTAAACACTGGCACAGCTGCAGCACTTGCCCAAGGCTGGGGTGCACAGCTAGCACATCCTGTAAAACCTCTGGGATTTATAACTGGCCCTGACATTTCTGCTGTGTAGCCCACAAAACCAGTGTTGTTGAATGTGGTGGACTGTAGATTGCATTATCCAAGCATCAACACTCTTCCAGCTGACTGGGCCAGGTGTTCTTTTTAAATGATGAGTTACGAAGATGAGCAATACACAGAAGGAACTCATGATGATTCGAGGGAGGAAGTGCACAGCTCATGCATGCACATCATTTAAAAGGGTGCCACCATCCAATCCTCTGCACAGGTATGATCACACCTGTACAGCTGGACAGGGGTATTAAAAAAAGGAAAAGAATCCCATTGTGCATTTGACTGCCCAGCCATTTTGGGGTTCTAAATTAGCAAAAGTAACAAAAAGGGGTGGCGAGCGAAGATACTACAGCTTGTTGCTGTAGCGACTCCTTCCCCTTTTTATACAATAAGCTCCTTGGACTGACTTAAAGCCTGGAAGCTCCTGGATGTGCTGGCACACTGCCTCCCATAGCACTACCATCTCCTGTACAACAGGAGAGAAAGGCGTATTTGGCCATAAGCATCTGACTTAGGATGGAATGGCAGCTACCTGCACTGGCATTGTCTTTGCTGTTGCTCTCAATGTCAAAGAAGAACCATCACCAACTAACCAGTCTAATTTTTAGCCACCAGAGAGACCCAGGTTTTGCAGCAACACAAAGGGAAATTCAGAAATCCCCCTGCAGATCTCTCAAGCCATTCCTTCCATGATGTAGAAATACTGTCTTGGATGCAGGTTAAGCTTCTTTTTGCAGGGAACAGAGAAGGTCCTTCTCACAGTCTTTGACAACCCCAAATATTCATAGAAAGCAAAAGCAACGTTTCCTGGAGCATTTAATGTCTTACAGTGAAAAGTACTCAGTGTATTAATACTAATGGCTGCCATGGCTTAAATGCTTGGCTGAGATTCCATCTTCAAGTTAAAAGGTGCCTTCCCTGACTTTCTCACCCTTTCTTTTCAAACCACTAAAAATGCTCACAGTGGACACATCATTAAACACTATTAATACAGCTACTGGCAGTGGGGAGCACACCTCTGGAATGGCTTTGCTACTGAACCATCTGGGGCATTTCGCTCCACGCTTTGGCCTTTTTCTTTGCCAGAGACAGCCAGGGTGGTT
>NW_015176464.1:538716-578476 GCF_001447785.1 Gekko japonicus | reverse complement strand
TTCAGCAGGGCTACATATGGATATCGGCAGGCTTGTTGTTGTTCTCATTTCTTTTTCCATGCTCGTGGCTTCCTGAGGGACCATTCTGATTGATGCTGTCAAAAAACAAATACAGTGCAGTGAGCAGAAAAGCAGGAGGCCCAGAAATGTTACATAATGTTTACCTCTTTTCCTTCTGATGAAACATTAAGCCAACTCTAAGAAGAACTTTGTTAACAACAACAATGTGGTATGGAACTGTAGTCCATTTCACTGCCTATTTGTGTTTTCTTGCTCTTACTACATAGTTTTCTACTTTTGTAATTCCATTTTTTGCACTGTTTTTGACATATTATGTCTGCTACTACATTGTTAAACTGCTTCTAATTTGTATAATCTTAGTCCTGTTGCATTATTTACTGGGTGTCTCATGCTATTTGACCGCATCATTTTACACTGTATAACCCACCCTGTGTCTAAGCCAGAAAGGTGGGCTATAAATAAACTATTCAAGAGTAAAACCCAGCGCCATTAAATGCATTGCTGAATTTTGGAAAATTCTGTACATCATGATGGACAGAAACTTCTGGCTGTTATTGAATGCCACATCTTGCTTTGATCCATGTCCCATGGATTTCTTTCACATTTACTTAACTACACAGAGGTGTATATTTAACCAGCTTGTCCGGTAATCAATGCTGCAGTCACGTGCCACAATTCCACAGGGGCACCCCAAAAGGAGAGAATGTGGTATCAGATTCAGGACCTCCTCTCCTGTGTTTATTTCACTCCAGTGCATTCTCTGTGGTGGTTCCCATGCTGTGGAATGGCCTGCTTGAGGAAGGACCCCACGTTTCTGTCATTTTGCAGCCATGGTGACTGAGGGGAACTTCTGCATTCAGAGGCACTGATCCTCTGAATCCCAGAGCCAGAAGGAAACATCGGTGGGAAGGCCTTGGTCTCTAGGCCCTGTTGTTGACCCTCCAGAGAAACTGGTTGGTCACTGTGTGAGACAAGATGCTGGACTAGATGGACCATTGGTCTGATCCAGCAGGGCTCTTCTTATGTTCTTCCACCAAATTCTAGACCAGGTGTGTCAAATTCATTTGTTATGAGGGCTGGATCTGACATAAACGAGACCTTGTTGGGCTGGGCCATGTGTGTCATAAAATGTAATGCCAGGTAGTGGAGATATAAACTTTATAAGGGACACAAACAAAATTTTTTTAACTTAAAATAAAAACATGCTTAAAACATTAGCACTCTTGCAATATTTTGTTTATTTAACACTGTCTGATAACTGACACCTCTTGCTCTGAATTATTGCATCAAAATGTCTGTGCTGTTGCAATCTTGAGTATGCTGTTCAGGTGTGTATCTGTAAGCTGCAAACCTATGATGAAGCATTAGCAGCAGAACTGGAAGAAGCAGCAGAAGACAGTCAGTTCCACTGCGGGCCTGATAGAAGCCCTCTGGGGGCCTGATCTTTGGGCCGCATGTTTGACACCCCTGCTCTAGACAGTGTTGTTGCCTTAGACAAGTTTTGTTTGCTTGCTTGCACTGTTTTCCAATTCTTCAGATCTAGCCCTACTGCATTTTTTTGTTTAATAGAGATCTTTGTTGTTTGGTTTCTGTAGTCCACCTCGAGACACATGGAGAAACATGGGCTACAAATGTAATTGTATTATTATCAGGGGTCATTTCGTAGAAAAAGAGGTGCAGGAGCTCATTAGCATAACTCATTAGCATAACTTATTTGCATATGCCACACACCCTGGAAGTGTGTCAGAAGGTAACACCCACTGTTCAGGCTCCACTGGACGGTTTTGGATTGCTGGAGGGGGGGGAACGTGCAGATCTGTCCTCGCAGAGGAGGGAGAGCTTGTACCTGAATAAAACTCGGTCTTAAAGGTGCCACTGGACTGTTTTGGACCGGGGGGCTGGGGGGGCTCTGCAATTTACCTGGCTGCTTCTTGTTCTGACTGAGGGCTGCTGGGAGCAGGGGGTGGGGCTTGTTGCATGTGTCCGCCCCCTGGGTTTTTTACTGCCAGAGCTCCGCTCCTGTGCGCTCCTGCAGGAAATGACCCCTGATTATTATTATTAATAATAATAATTCAGAATCCAGCTTCCTGGATTTTAATTTGAAGCCTGTGGACCCTGTGAATTTTGTTCTAATGGACCAACATAGCCCCTTGATTTTTGACCAAGCAGGATACAATATGAAAAGCTAAATACCCCAGAATATTAGTTGAGCTTGCAAAAAAGGTAACACTCCCTCCCCTTCCCTCTCGCTTTGTAATACCAGTTGGAGAGGATGTGGGCATCTTCATCTGTACTTTATTCTCACGGGCACACACTGGAGGAGTGCTGCTCTTTTTCAGTAAATTCTCACAAGGAGTGTCCAGTTCCTGGAAAGCAAAAAGAAAACTAATTTATACATTGCATAAGGACCTAAGGGAATAAGAAGAATCCCGCTGGATCTATCTGATCCAGAATCTTGCTTCCTACAGTGGCCAACCAGACCTACTGCATGGCTTACAAGCAGGTTATGGATTCCAAAGCTTCCCCCTGCTCTTGCCCCCAGATGAAATTCAATCACCATGGCTAATAGCCATTAATGGACCTCTCCTCCATGAACATCCCTCATCCCCTTATAGAGCCGTCCAAGCCATTACTGCATCAGGTGACAGTCAGTCCAGCAAGTTAATTATGTATTATGTCAACAAGTACTTTCTTTTCCCCGTTTTAAATCATTAGTCAAGTGTAAGACACAATAGCCTTTTCTCTTCTTTCATAACTGACTGCTACAAATCTTCTGTATCAAGACAGAGATAAGATATGATGCTATTGCACGAATGGCTGTCAGCCAGAGTGTTGGGTTTTTCATCCTTCTTTGTTGAGGCAATAATGCAATCAAGATGCACACGCAATCAAGAATGATGTTTGGGTTCTTAACAGCAAATGAAGCTGTGTGGTGAAATACCCTCCACCCTAGAAACCACCTCAATATTTTATTAATTGGGGCCATACTCTACATGTTCCCTAATGTTGGTAAAAGGCTGACAAAGGGGAAAACTACAGGAGATTAGTTATCTCAGAACATTCCAGCTCTTAGTGATGCAAATAGCTCTGGCTGTAGTAAGAACAAAGGGTTTACCTAATACCTTGTTGGAATGTCATGCCAAAAGGCAAAAGAAACTGGAACAGCCAAAAGGCTAGATAGTAATCTCTTCCTCTAGAGGCGGGATGACCAGAATGACGCCAGAGAGAGGAATGGACTCTTGCAGGAGTCTTAGAACATGAGAAGGAAGATCTCTTCTCATCATTCATCTTCCTTGGTGGGCACAAGCCAGAAAGGACTAAACCTTTATTTAGGGATTCGCCAGAAAGGACTAAACCTTTATCTAGGGATTCTATCTAGTCCACATGTTAAGGGACAATGGAAGAAATCTCAACTCTGAGAAGGAGTTTTGAATGCTGCAACTTCAAGATTTACTAGCCTAATTAAACTTTGTTTAGGATGAAGTATAGAGTTCAGGGTGAGAGGAACATGTGTTTTCACCTTTTCTTTGTATCTTTGCTCAGCCTGATGCTTGAACAGACCATATGTACTCATATCTGTTTATTAAACTTCCTTATATTTTGAATGCCAGTCAGTAGATTCAAATCCAACAGCACCTTAAAGACCAGTGAAATTTTTAGGGTGTGAGCTTTCAAGATTCAAAGCTCCCTTTGTCAGGTTCATCAGTATCTGACAAAGAGAGTTTTGACTCTTGACAGATTATACCCCCAAAATCTTGTGGGTCTCTAAAGTGCTACTGGACTCTATTCTACTTGCTGTACTGCAGACCACCACGGCTGTCTTCTGAAACACACCTGTTCAGTCTTTCTTTTCAAAGAGCAGTAATGGGGAAGGGCAGTAGATAGCACACCATCCCTATTGCGAAGGTGTAGTTAATCATGCCATTGCCTCTGAACAGCAATGCAAACACAGAGTACTGTAAATACAAATCCATCTAGTACGGTATACTCCTTCAGGTGCTTGGTGACCATAGTTACTACCCAGTCTGGAATTCCCCCATGAGTAAGTAAAAGCTTTGGCACTGCTGAGCAGAAACTTGGGATGGACACTGGGTTTTTCTAACCCCGAGATTTGAGAGAACAGGGCTTGCAAGACTGTTCAATCATAAACTGCACCAACAATTCCTAATAAAAAGATTTAAGTCCTGCCTTTTGGCCCAAAAAAAGCACTCAGTGACATTCCAAAGCATGTACATTTTTACAACGTAACTGGATTGTAGTTCAGGCAGTGTCTTTCTATGTCAAAACGTGGTAACAAAAGTACACAGAGACTCAAAACCAAGAGGCTAAGAATTCTGCGCATGCGCGCCCCCCCAAAAAATGTGTCCTTAGACTCTGCTACAGTCTCTTTGCCTCATCCTTTCACCTGCAACAGGGGATAATACTAACCTGCCTTTACAAGGCTGTTGTAAGGATTGCAAGATTATTATGTGAAGCACTCTGAACACTCTAAAAGTCAATGCCATTCTTGCTTTCCTCAACTGGCTCCCAAACATAATTATTAATAAACAACCACAAAGACTTAAAAACAAACTTATGTCCCTAGATCTCATTCAAAATTAAATGTGGTTTACTTCCATCCACACAATTTTCCCCAAATGGGCCAAACCTCCACTTTGCATTTTAACAATTTTTTTCCCCTTCTGAGCAGAGAACAGGTGGGGGAGGGGACAGTTCAGTTGCTCCCAGACATACATTAACTCACCTTCATACAAATGCTAATAACCTAGAAGGAGAGATAATGGGTCGGGCAAGCTCTCCCCCTTCTCCAAGCAGGGAACAGGCGTTTGGAGGACTTTATACTAGAGAAGTTTTCAGGAAGGTAAATTATGGAGACTGCAGGAAGTGCTTCTCTGACCTGGCATGACCTGGTCAGGGGGTAGAGAAACATTGATAAAAACTCCTTGCAGGAGGAAGGAGCTCTCTTTTCCTTGACTGCCAAGTCCATGAGAGGAACCAGGCCTCTCCTCTGAGAAGGCAGCCATTTTGACAATGTACTCACCTGGAGAACTGGAAGGAAGATTGTTAAGGTAATGGGAATTCTGTAGAGATCTAGAACTGTGAAGCTACAGAGCCTGTCCTATTTTCTAACATCTGATAGGGCATGTATAGAGAGCGGGACCGAGATTTTCATTCTCCATTTCTTTTGGAATCCCTTGCTCAATTGGATGCTGTGCTAAAAGTATGCTTGTAAACATTTTCTTTTTAATACATACTTTATAACCTTTGATGCTGGTAGTGGCTCTCTGTACCACACCTCCACTGTCTCAGGCACACTATTTTAAAAGGGGCACCGGGGGAAGGCAGATAGTTGGCAAGCAGCTCTTCCCAAAGGGGCACCCAAGGCAGTAAACTGTCCCCATGGTGACCAGACGCTGGGCAGCAGGAGACAGAGAGGCAAGGCCTCAGAACTTGGAAGGGAAGCTGGGGGCCCTGACCCTCCCACTGGGCAATTCCATACAAAGGTCAAGTAGTGGTGTGTTACCGGACAAAGAAAGAAAAGCCTCTCCAGGGCTTGAGAAAAGCCTTGGAGGGCAGGGCAGAATAAGGCCTGCAGGCCAGAGTAGGCCCGTTCTGCCACAAACCCCAACACTGGTTTCCTGGATGATCCCTTGATCCAGTACATATACCTTGTCATTACCTTCAAAACCTTCCAGGGCCTTGCCCTCCCCCTCACTTTTCTGATCTTGTGCCCCAGTACATCCCTGCCCATGACCTTTGCTTCTCCATCTTCACCACCCTCAGCTGCCTGAAGATCTCCTGATCACTCAAACAACTCCATTGCAGTCCACCTTAGAACTGCAGCCACCTCCAGAAGAACCCTATCTCCCACATCCTTCAAATTTCTCCTCAGAACCCACCTTTTCCCTGCACTTTTTTGCACAACCACTTAATCCCCTTCCCCTTACAAATGCAATTTCTTCCTGTCTATCCTGGCCTCCACCTCCTTTGCGGCTTCCTGCATGTTAAATTTTGTTTTGCAAGCACCTTGAAACGACACAGGCCTATTTGCCTGAACTCTGCAAACTGCCATGCAGATTGAAAGTACTCCAACAACAAAGAAACAAACAAGTTATTATTAGCCTTGGGACATTTTAAAAAAACCATTATCCAAATTTACATCATCCAATCATTGGAACAAGGATCGTGATCTCTCACTGCAGCACTCAGGTGGTCCTCATACATCTCCTTACTTTTTCAGGCTTTGAACTACCCGCATTCTTCTCCTCCTCTGGCTCAGTTTGGGCTAAGGCTCTCTCTTCCTTTTTCAGTCCTTTAGCAAGAGGGAGGCCCTGGAAGCCCCTCCGCTTGAGTTTCGCCATGGAGATCCAAGCTGGTTCTGAGGACGGAGTTTCTAAATGGACTGGTGGAATTCTCTCTAGGAGAAAGAGATAACCAAAAAAATAATAATCAGGGCTTGGATCTTCCTCTTAGGGGCAAACTGCACATCAAGGAAGGGTTTCAGCCAGGATCTGATCTGCCTGGGCCCTGTTCACACTAGGGGTTTTGGGCCGGGAGCGGGACGGATCGGGGGCGGAGCAAACGGGCTCGATCCCACGGCAACATCTGGGAAGCGTTGCCTGCCCGTCCCCGATCTGTCCCTCCCGCCCGAAAACCCGCACTAAAAAGAACCACCTACCTAGGTGGTTCTTCGGTGTAGAGCGCTTCAATCCGGGCTCGAGCATGCACAGTTCGGCAGCCTCCCCCTCCCCCCCCGACTCTTCCTCCCCGGCATCTGATCGTGCAACGGCGCGCGGTGCACGGGATCCGTGGGATCCCGCCCGCGCGTCTCTATTTTGGTGCGGCTCTATTTAGCCGCGCTTTGACGGGTGTTTTCCCTGCCGTGTGGCAGGGGCCCTGGAGGGTTTAAGCAACCACACCAAGTAGCAGCAACAGGGTGGGTATGGGGGGGAGGGTTAACTCTTTTCTCCTTGTACTCTTTTCTCCTTGTCAGTTGTAGCATAACTAAATGCCAGTCAAAGCTCCTATTAGCCCTATGGCGGGGGGGTGGGGGGAGATAGTCAGAAAACTGTATTTAAAATTGGCATGCCCTACTCCTTTCTCCACATAGCTCTGTCCTTTTTCCTCCCATTCCTGGAGTCAGCCATGACATTTATGACTCCGTTAGGGAATGCACAGTTAACAAACAGGAAATTGTCAATGGTTCGGTTTTTTACCACAATGGGAGACGCCATTTTGATTTCCCACCTCAGGCTCCTCGCTATCTTGAGTTGCCCAACCCTCCTGCATCTTAACTTCCCATTCTACCTCTTGCCTAATTCTCTCCTGCTTTCACAAGGGAGCACCACCCGCAAATTAAGCCAGCAGGGTTGACAGGGCATTCTTGGGGCTCAACCAAGAAAATGAGTTACATGGAGTGACCAGTTTACATCACAGCCCCCATCTCAACACCACAGACTTCAGTTGGTTGAACAGTCATTCCCTCTGTTCAGGGAACTGTAGTTCTGTAAGCAGGAGGAGGGGAGCAGAAATCTAGGATTCTCTATTGCTCTTTCCAAATGCCAGTTCTCAAGATTCTTTATGGAGAAACATAAAACCATCCCAATATTCTACATGTTACAACACAGCTATGACCAAAAAGGCTATATAAGATTCTCAGATGTGCATGCAGGAAATGTGTTACTTCCACAGGTTACATATTTGTTGCAGGAAATAATAGTTCACTGTTAGCAGCAGTTATAACATGCCTGGAGCCACCCCAACCCCCAGGTTTCAATGTGCACACAAGAAGACAAAAGCAACTCGTATGAACCAGCCTCTTTCACCAATACCTGGAAGTTTGCTCATCTGTTGCTTGGTTGCCACTTCTTCAGATTTAGCTTTGCTGTTATTTTTCTCTTCCTGGAAGTTGGATTTCGTCACCAAAGATTTAGCACTGCTGGTAAGATTTTGGGATGGCTTCCCAAGCTCGGGCGACTTTGGCTCATCTTTGGCAGAGGAGATACTAGATGCTGCTAATGGGCCTAGCTTTGGGGGCTCATGATGTTGCTGTTCCGTTTGGTATTTTAGCAATGAGGATGTTCTTCTCAGCTTAATCCCAAATGGGCTCTCATGGCTCCGTGGCTCCTCAATGGCCACAGCATTTCCATTATCCCCACTGAGTCTTTCTGGGCTGTTTGGCATACATCCCGGTGTGGCTGTATCTGGTATGCCTTCAAAGAACTCTGGTTTTATGGGTGAAGATGGAGAGCTTCTAGTGCATGAACCATCTAAGGGATTCGAGCCCCCAGAGAGAGACCTTTGCCAGGCAGGCGCGATAGTGAACCTGACTGGTTTAGTAGAACTGGACTTCAACTGGGTCTTGACAACCTCGTTTGGTGGTCTGCTTTCTTCTTTTATTTTTACACTACCTGACTGATCTTCTCTGGCATCCTCACTAGGAGGGGTGCTATCAGAAGCGACCTCAACATATCCGGAGGTTATTTCATCTTTCACAGTAGAGTCACGTGCTTTTTCGAGGAGCCCTGTCTCTTGACTGTCCAGGTCATTGTTCTCAACAGAGCAGCAAAATTCTGTTGGGAGATACAGCTTCTTATCCTCTATGGTATCTAAAGAGCTGTCCTTCATGGCAGATTCTTTTTGTGGGGATATCGTTGGTTTTATGTGGTCTTCAGATGGCTGACGTTCCACATCTGCTGGGTCGTCTTTGATGGCTGGGCTCTTTTCAGGCTCTGGGACAATGGACTTCCCTGCTTCTGAGGGAGTTTCGGAAGCAGATGAAGAAAACTCTGAAATCTGCAACTGAGAATCTGATCCAAGGGCAACATAACTGGGCCCACCAGCAAGTCTTTCCTGTGCCCCGTCAAATTGGGTTGTGTTGCCGCCAGTCCCAGAGCCTTTTGTTTTTTGATCTACATATTTTGGGCTCTGCACTTGGATACATTCTGCTGGTGAATCCAAGTCCTTTTGTATGCTGTTACCATGTGAAGCAGAGACCAGCATATCACAAAGCATAACAGCTTCTGTTTCTGTCTGAAAAGGTTCAGAAATCTCAAACTCTTCTTTCCCGGGGCTTTGTGGATTTTGCTTGAGTTCATCAGTATGATGCCGAGTCATTTCTGCCTCTTCCTCCTCCATTTTTAGTTCAATCTCTTCAAAAGAAGACTCTGCATTAGGGGAGGACACCGCTACGACATTTTGGAAATCTGTTTCTGCAATGTTGCAGTCCTCGGGTTCTGAGATACAAGTGCCACCTGGGCCAGGGAGAAAATTCCAAGAGTAACGCAAAGGATTGGAGGTCCTTGTCTTGGGCACTGCATTGTTAATCCAAATCTTATTTAAATGAGATGTATTCTGGATTGATGAGCCTACACAGAAAAAGGAGGAGGAGAAAAAGGAAAATGTTTTATAGCTTTCAACACACATGCACACAGATCTCTCCCTCCTATATTATCTCCCTCTCACACACAAACACCCCCCCACACCTTGCTGCTATTACCTTCTGAATCCTCCTTTGGGTGGTCAGTTTCTTCAAGTAATTTTGGATTGCTTGCTTTGCTTTCTGCAGCTTGGAGCAGGCCTGGCTCCTTCTCTGGCTTTTCCACCTGGCATGATACAGGAAGACTATTTGACGAATTTGCAAACTACAGGCTATTTTTGAAGATTATAAATAAAGGAACAACAGTACAGTGGCCAACCAGTGAAAGAAGTTGTAATTGATCAATTGTCTGCTTTTAAACAGATTAATTAATCAACTGATTACTACCAAAAATCAAAGTACAAGCAGCTGCTTGCAATACAGAAGGACGTATTCAGGATTACAGTGGCTTGGATGTGGCATTGAATCCAAAGAGATCCCTTTGCTTCTGAAAGTGGCCCTCCAGTTTGCAAAAGGGTTTACCCCAGTCATTTGCATCTAACCCAAAGTCAATACTCGTGTAATTAGGAAGAAAGTCCCTTTTAGGCTTTTGGCTTGCATTCCCATTTCATTTCACCAGAAATCTATAAAAGCCTCAAAAAGACAAGCAAGCTAATACTTAAATTAAGAATTAAAATTGACTCCCCAAGTGCTTTCCTTCTTTCCCACAGCAGTATCATGTTCTGAAGAAGTCTTCGCAGCATCCAAAGAAAATGATGCTGATGGAGTGACAGGAAAAGAGGAAGTGTATGTGTGTGCAAGCTTGATAATTATTTAAAATCCCTCTCACTTTTGCCCCCTCTTTTGACTGTACTTGGCTTAAAATTGGAAATACAGGCACAGAAACAGCTGCATAAAACTAACCAGTGCAAAAACCAACAGTTACCCACTCCTCCAAAGGCCTGGCAGAATCCAAACACCTTTGCTCACATGTTAACATTCAGCAAGGAATTTGCCCTGTGGACTTCCTATGAGAGAGCACCCCAAGGAGAAGACACCATAGCTGAAAGATATTTATGGACACTAGGTGAAAGCTTGATATAAACAGGCAAAACAAGGTAGGAGAACCGTGAGTTGGATTCTACCAGTTCAAAATGCTGGGTGGGCGGGATTTTTTTTTTTAAACCCTCCAAGTAGAAAACAAGCAGAAAAGTAGCTTATTCCACTCCTGATAATCTTCTACTTGCAGGGAGGTTTTGGAATGGTCCCGTGTGGGAGCCATGTCCCCATCACCCTGCTGCAGTCTGCAGTTCTGTCTTCCTTCTCAGCACTGACCAGCTCATTGCACTACATGCACAGACCTGACCTTATGCCTGAGGCAGAACACTGCTAGACCGGAGTCTTACATGAATGGGGAAGGTCATAAGGGAGAACCGCCGTCCTTCAGAAGACACTTACAGCCAAAGCCTGGGTTTTGTTGTTAAAGGCTTTCTGCTTCCGCGGATTAAGTGCGATCTTGTGCCTGGCAGCCGAGGTATCCAGGCAGCCCAGCGGAGTGGCTGGGGTGTTGAAATCGACAGAAAGCGAGTGACATGTTGGTGAGATGGGGCTCACAAGGATGCTGGAAGACAGTGGGCTACCAGGCCTGGAGGAAGCTTCCGAGGGTACCTGGAAAATGCAGGCGGGCAAGTTACTTTACTTTTCGCTTTCCTGACATAGGGGAATTGGTGTATTCAATCTAAGCGCTATAGACTGGTTTTGATATCACAATATTCATACACAAACGTAACATTACGGGCAAATGACCCTTTGGATTTTCTCTTAACAGGTTTAACTTTGGCTGGTGTACCAGCTGTGCCCTTCCAGAGAAAACCTGATCTTGACACTGTTACCCATGCTTTGATTTAACATCTAAGGCTAGGTTCAGACATGCAAGAAAATAAGGTCACAGAATAAGCTGTGCCATTTGGATCCGAATGTTCCTTCTTTCTTAAAAGAAACTCCATACAAACAAAAAATTAGCATAGTAAACAGAAAGGGTTCCCTCTCACTCTCTTTGCCTGCTGTGCTGATTTTCTGCTTGCAGGAAGTTTTACCACACAGGGGAGCATTTTAAAACATGACCATCCACCAGTTGCCCAAAGCCATGCATCTTGGCCATCTAGCATGTGTGAATCAGGCCTAAGTTAGATTATTACTGCAGTGAGTTATACCTGAAGCTTCCTATGAAGAGTGTTTGGAAACTGGTTCTAAAGGTTGCGGCCAGGATATCAATTGGGGGAGGGAGACAAGTATGATCTTGTTTTGCTCATGTTTAACAGATCTTCACTGGCAACCCATTTGATCCCAAGAAACAAGCAAAATGTTGGTTCTTACCTTTAAAGCCCTAAACCGCCTGGGACCCTCCTCCCCCACTTTAGTTGCACAGCCCCGAGGAAAACTGAGGCTGCGGGACCACGCACACATCAAAACCGCACACTTAAAAACAGCCATAAAACCAGGACAATAACAGCACAGGCATACTTTTTAAGAACAGCAGCATAAAAGGAGCCACATAATCAGCGAGCTGAAAGGTAGAGGGTTTTTTAGTTGTTAAATTGCATTTGCAATAAGTTTTATTAGCAAAAGCATCCGTATGTATGGATCGGGTCTACTCAAAACTTTCATTCCTGAACAGTTTTTAATTTAATTTAATGTTTACATTTCTTCTCCTTGCTCAGTATGACTTGAGACACATTTCTCTGCAGGCATTTTGACCTCAAGCTGTTTTATGATGGTGCCCTTTTCCACACAGGAAAAGAATGCCACGACTTCTTGCCTTAGTAAAGACCTGTGGTGACAGAGCACATGGTTTTCATACGAAGAAGCTTCCCCAGTTCAGCCTTGGGTCCTGGGGAGCTGCTGCCAGCCCCAATATAGCTAAAGGTTTGACTTGCAGTGCAATTCTACGCATGTTCACCTATAAGTCCCATTTTACTCCCAGGTAACAGAGGATTCCAGTTTTCAGTATGTCAAGCTTCTTGCATTCATTTTGATAGCAGGAAAAGTGGCCATTTACCTGGTCATCGTCACTGTCTGTGCCACCTAAACTCAAAGAGCTATGTCGCTGAACAGGGTTGGAGGACTGCGGGATAAAATAAGGGAGAAGGGTAAGTCAAGGGAAGCACAGCAGACGGTACTCCAGGGTAGCAGATATTAGGGAAGTCATGAGAAAAGTACAAGGGGAAAGCAGGAGAGGTCCACACAACAGTTCCCTTGGCTACGCACACACTCACAGAGGTGACAACATTGATTTGTAGCAGTAAATGCAAGTGTTAAACTTGTAGATCTGTCACTGAGACTTCTCCCACAACCTTAGTGTGGTGTGTCAAAATGACTGACTCCCTTGATTACTAGCTGCAGGTATGGTGTTGCGTTAGGGGATCCCAAACGCATGTAAACAACAACTATAGCACAGCGGTAGATCTTAAATAGGCCTTTGTGTGTGTGTGTATACACACACACACACACATATGTACAATGCAACAGAAATCCTCAAAAGTCCCCACAATGTGCAATGGCCTGTAGATCTGATAGAGTCAGCTACTGTCAGGGCTGTGTGGCTGTTGCAATTCCAGAGAAGCCCAGAATGTGGTACAGGCTGCTGATGGCATCTTCTTCAAATATCCCCAGCTTTCATTTTGTAAAAACAAAAACAAAGAAAACTTCTATATATTATGTATGCTAAGATATGCTTGAAAGCATGCAGGCAGTGCCAGATGAACTCTCAGAAGCCAGAGGAGTGCTGGTTAAGATTTCCAATGGTCAGAAGGGCTTCTGTGCCCTGCATAACTTGTACTTAAATTTTATGAATTTTAGCCAAAACCATTGAACCCTGCAACGCAGACCGTGGGTGGGCTAACTATACAGTCAAGCATGGTAAACTGAAGTCCAATGTTCGTGACTGCCTCACAAGCCTAGAAATCAAATAGGGCTGCCTTACTGTCCCCTCTCTCAAGGAAACTGTAACATGCTTACCTTACTAGTGGAAGAAGTCAGAACGTCATGGAGAATGGAGATTTCTGGAGGGCTTCTGGGTAAGCCATCATCTTCTGAAATGGCACCTGCGTCTTCTGTTTTCTTACTAGCAATAACCAGAGGTGGTGACCTGAGCTGTAGGGTCTGCTGGAACTGAAGCTGTTGGGTGGAAGGGAGCGAATTAAAACACATGGACTTGAGAGTGTGGGGGGGGACTACTCATGGGGGAAATGGCCTTCATGGCTTCAGTTTCCATGCCATTCTTGCAAATTCACTGCTCTGCTACAAGGTTTGGGGAGCAGGCAACCTCTTGCTCTTTGACCTTTAACTCATCCAAGAATTCCTGGCAGATAAGCAGGATCTGCTGTGTGGCCTCTCTCAAGCTCTTGGACCACCACCTGCGGTCTTCGCAACCAGTGGTGTTTACACTGATTAAACAAATCTGCATCTGTTTGGATTCATTAAACAGAACAAAAAGAGGCAGAAATGAGCCAGCGCTCGCTGTAAAACACCTCTTTCAGAAACATTATTGAAACATATCCAGCAAGGAAATGATACAACTTCCAATCTATTCTAAATTATGCGTATGTGTGTAAAGACAGGTTTTGGGATTCTGTCTGTGTCCCACCCTAGTGTGACCAAGCGATTAATGTGTGGATTATCTATGACAATTGCTGTAATCAGCATGCCTGCAACATGCTACAGGAACCAGTCCTATTTTTTTCCAACAGAGCTCTCCCATCTTTCCTCCTCACTTGGAAAGAGTATTGCAAACAACCACTTGGAATTTAAACTGGGCCTAATAAGTCTCTTGCTCGGCAGCAACAACACAGATGAGTTCACGGCCTTTGTGGTTTTGCTGAGAGTAGTTTGCATCGCTCACAACCCTCTGAACCTCTATCCTTGGGTTTTTAAGCCAGCTGAGTACAGCTGCTGTCAAGAACATGATAAGGACGCTGGTCAAGGGAAGATGGAGGGCAGAAGGAAGGAAGGAGCCTGGCAGAGTGTAGTGTCCTTGCCTGATAATGACAGGAAGGATAAGAATGTATAGCCAAGATGTTTACAGGCCCAGTGAGTGGTTTATGAACGCTGGATGCTATCACAGTGCAATCTGAGAGGGAAACTAATGGAAGCCAGGTATAAGACCAGGATAAACGTATAAAGAATAAATAATTATAATCATTATGTGCACTTTTGTGCCTGTGTAAGCCGCCCTGAGCCCGCATGCGGGGAGGGCGGGGTACAAATGAAATGAAATAAAATAAATAAATTATTTGATTTATTAATTTCCCCATTCCGGCTTACGCCGGGCTCTGGGCAATGTACGGGACATAACGTCATAGAGTACAAAAAATTAAAATTCATATATAACTTTATAAAAATTTCAGTGTAGATAAAAGAATCCCAATGGCGATTTCCCCTATAATATTATCTATCCCAATTCTGGACTACCAGCCGCCTTTTTCTGGGCAGGAGGAGAGGGAACACAGAACACAGAGGGGGGAAGAAAGAAGGAAGGGTGCCAGCCAATTTTTTTTTTTTTACATTGGTTAACTTATTATGAGCGCTACAACAATTCTCTTGCCATATACAGAAGTCCCAGCTCCTATCTCTGGCATCTCTAGCTAAAGAATTTCATGTATGTGTTGGGAAAGACCCATTTCTGCTAGGAGAGCCATTGCCTGCTGATTAGATAATAATGAGTTGAAATGGACTGGTTTAAGGCATTGTTTTTTAAAGGTAGCAAGAGTAGCTCAGCAATGGAATTGGCTGCCTAGAGAGGTGGTGAACTCTCCCTCATTGGCAGTCTTAAAGCAGCGGCTGGACAAACACTTGTTTGGAATGCTTTAGGCTCATCCTGCATTGAGCTGAGGGTTGGACTAGATGGCCTGAATGGCCCTTCCAGCTCTATGATTATGTTCACAAAATGCAGACAGGCCTCTGAAGAGTTCTGTGCAGTTCCACATAGGAGAATCACCACTGCATAGGTTAGAGGGCCGGGCCCTCTAGAAAATAAAGAGGTCCCACCTCTTCTCTTGGTTGCCACAGTCTTGCTAACAGACCCAACCGGGTTTGACAATAAACATGTCTCAAGGCCTCGAGCAGAGAGGGACTTTGTTTACCCACTTGGGATTTAGTAATGACATAGGGCAACAGCTGGGGGAAGTGCGTGGTCTTCTTCCATGCCTGGTTGAAAGAACTCCCAGTATCGCTATCAGTACAGTGCTCAAAACACATGCCAAATGGAACAACTATCTCATACTATGCAATGTTAAAGCCGTTCCTACAAAAGCTTGGCTAGCCTGCCAGTGTAGAGCCCAGAGACCTTCTGAGTGGAAATAAGCTATTTGTCCTGGACCTCAGGCACACATCAAAAGTTACGCTCATACCCTGTTTGCCTTCTGTGGAACTCAAGACAACGTGTCTAAGCTTCATAGGAGTCTTTCATTAGATGGTGACCAGTGTCAGACCTGATTACCGTAGCTGCACTATGTACCTTCTGAAAATAAAGCAAAGGAAGGTCCCCACATATCTACCATGGGCTCACTGCATCTTTTCAATAACTCTTGGAAGGCATTCACATGACCGGAAACATGCACAGTCTGATGGGTGAAAGTTGGAATGGTTGTGTTTAGTGTCGAATTTCAGATACGCAATTCTCTTTCAAAGGTAGCACCAAGGATGCCATTGGGCCACAATGGAAATGGACCATCCTGACTTTTGCTGCACCCAAAATGATCTCATCAGGACTATCCTGGATTAAATCAGCACCCGATTTATCTAAGCCTCAATTATCCCAAACTCTTGAATACTGAAAGCTCCATGGCATCTCTTTTGCACTTTCATGGTATTGAAACCTTATGTTCAAAGCGCTCCTTGTTTGTGCAGCCAACAAAAATGCCCGCCATCCCTATTTATTTACTTACATTTATCTGTTTCTTTAACCAACCTTTTACACTTGCTCTTCAGAAGGTTGCTGGATATTCAGAATATCGAGGTTTCATTTAGCGACTGCACCTACTAGTCATTGACTGACTTAGCCTCCATGACGGTACCCTTTGAAAGCCAGCTAAACTAGAGGTCTGCCTAGACATGCAGAAAAATATCAGAAGGGGGTGTGACAAAATGATTCCAATTCTCTCCCTCCAAAAACTGGCCAGAATCAAAGCCTGAGCATGCAAATGCACTCATGATCCTTTGCAGCCTTGACAGTAAGGAGTAGAACACGTCCACGAGCCCTGAGCCAACAGGGACCAGGATTCAGGGTCTAAAAGGAAGCGAAATTACACTAGGAGAACCTGAGCCCAATTTCCACACACACAAATACCGGGAGCCTTTCATGGGGAAGCACTTTGTTGCAGTGGACGGATTGTCTAGAAGTGCAGTATTAATTATCCAATGACCAGGGGCACACAGATGCATGGACAGACATAAGGACAATTTTTGTAAAACTTGTGCCAAGTGCTTCATTGTGAAGGACTTGAAGGCCCTCATACCTGCAAAGCTTTGACTTTCCCAGGAAGGTTCTCCTGTGAGGATGTTTTGCCAGCTGTTTCTGGTGGCGATTCAAAAATGAAAACACTGTCGTGTGATAAGGCTTTATTTCCCATGATTCCTTTGGATCTGAAAGGAAAACTTGGTCCATCATCAGATGAAATGCCCTTCCCAACCCCCCCAATACTTACAAGAAACTATTTATGTAGGGCTTTCTCCAAGTATACGTAAACCCCTATAAGAGCCATGTAGGCCAGTCTTAACTGCATATTATGGATGAAAGACTCTGTGTGTGTGTGTGTGTGCGCGCGCGCGCGAGCACGTGCATGTGTAAGAAATTGCTGCTTACATACCTAGTGAGTTGATAGCTAAGTAGAAATGAGATTATCAATGATTTGGATGAAGGGATAGAGGGAATGCTTATTAAATTTGCAGATGATACTAAATTGGCAGGGGTAGCAAATACAGTAAAAGACAGAGTCAGGATACAGGATGATCTTGACAGGCTGGAAAACTGGGCTAAAACAAATAAAATGAACTTCAATGGGGATAAATGTAAAGTTCTGCAGTTAGGTAGGAAAAATCAAATGCATAATTATAGGTTGGGGGAGACTTGTCTTGCCAGTAGTATGTGCAAAAAGGATCTAGGGGTCTTAGTAGACCATACACTGAACATGAGTCAGCAGTGTGCTGCGGTTGTTAAAAAGGCAAATGTGATTTTGGGCTTTCCTCTGCTCTGGTTAGACCTCACCTAGAGTACTGTGTCCAGTTTTGGGCACCACAATTTAAGAAGGATATAGACAAGCTGGAACGTGTCCAGAGAACAACGAAGATGGTGAGGGGTCTGGAGACCAAGTCCTATGAGGAAAGGTTGAAGGAGCTGGGTATGTTTAGCCTGGAGAGGAGACGACTGAGAGGTGATATGATAACCATCTTCAAGTACTTCAAGAGGATGGTACAGAGTTGTCTTCTGTTGCCCCAGAAGGTTGGATCAGAACCAACAGGTTGAAATTAAATCAGAAGACTTTTTGGCTAAACATTAGGAAGAACTTCCTGACAGTTAGAGCAGTTCCTCAGTGGAACAGGCTTCCTCAGGAAGTGGTGGGCTCTCCTTCTTAGGAGGTTTTCAAACAGAGGCTAGATGGCCATCTGACAGCAATGAGGATTCTGTGAACTTAGGCAGATCATGAGTGGGAGGGCAGGAAGGGTTGCCTCAGTGCTTAATTCTTGTGGCCCTTTTTTATGCGCCTAGGGAAATGTTGATTGTCACTTTGGGGTCAGGAAGCTATCCTGGAGGTTTTTTGTCATCTTCTGGGCATGGAACAGCTATCACTGCGGGTGTAGAGGTATTTGTGAATTTCCTGCACTGTGCAGGGGGTTGGACTAGATGACCCTGGAGGTCCATTCCAACTCTGATTCTATGATTCCATGATAACCAGCCACTACCTGGCTCTTAGCTCATGCCTGTAACCATCATGCTAGGAAAAAACACTGGATGAAAAGGATTGCTGTGATCATGTTTATGGCCTCAGTTAATTATGGTATTTGCAGGGAGTCCGATTGTGTCTTACTCTAAAGAAATAAGGGAAACTGCTTGGAGCATGACATACAGAGAAGCTGCTACCCAGTGGCCTAATAAGTAATTATTACATATTTGCTATTCCTGCAGCACCCGCTGTGTGGAGGAGAAGAAGTCAGGTTCCCCACCCTGAGCAGCTTACAGTCTAAAACTGGAGACAACATTACATATGTGTATTTCATCATGAACAATGTAAAAGATGTGCTGTATTCAAACAAGGCCTTTTCCCAATGCAAGGCAGAGCCATGAGGCTAAGTGGATAAGGGAATTGGCTCGATTCCAGGGCTCCCATTCAGTCAGAGACCCAGTTTAGAGAGAAAAACAGAGCCTCTGAACCAGACACAAGCATGATCAGGGGCAGGTTTGCACCCCACTTCCGTGGTGCTGCACTCTCAGTGCCTTCCTAAGCAGAGTTACACCCTTCTAAGCCCACTGACCTCAGTTCAAAACCCCACTCTGCCACAGAAGCTTGATGGGTGACCTTGGGTCAGTCACATACTCTCAGCCTAACTTTCCACACAGTGTTGTTGTGAGGATAAAATGGAGAAGAGGAGAACTATCTAGGCTGCTTTTGGGTCCCCAATGGGGAGAAAGGCAGGGTTTCAAGGAAGTAAATAATTAAATTTGAATCGATGTCTCTCCTACCTAAAACCAAGAATCTAGCCAATGTACTTCTCTGACTTTCTCACTGCTACCTTGCTGCCATTTACATTTTTGCATTGTGCTTCCAACAGCTTATGATTTTCCCCTTCTGAGTGGGGATTTGCGAAGGGGTGCAGATGTGAGTAGCTGTGTGTTATCTGTTGTCCAAAATAAAACAAAAATCCAGTGGCACCAAAGCATTCTCCAATACAGTTTCCCACCATGTATCTAGGGGATGAAGTGGCCTCTGACCCATGAAAGCTCCTATTGAAACAGACATTGCTAAGTCTTCAAGGTGCCACTAGATTTTTGTTTCGTTTGGGGGACTGAGCCCCTGTTCAGCACTGTAACTGCCGCACCGCACTGACTCTACTACACTTTTTAGAAATAGTCCCTAAACTTCATCTCGCATATAACGGGGAAACCAAGAGGCTACCACATTGCAGTTTGTAAAAATATTATGCAAACAAAGGCAACACTGTGCACATCTGCACCACTCGTCAGTCTAACGGCAAGTACAACATTTGAACTAGGAAAACTTTTTATTTATTTGCGGCAGAGTTCTGCCAGCTTCTACTCGTGTGGGGGAGGGGTGTCTGAGTTGACTCTCACAGGCAGACTGTGGTAGCTGCTCAGGGCGTTACAGGAGTCATATTTTCATTGCTTGTCGAAGAAAAAAGAAAAACCGTGTGCTAATTAGTCATGTCTGGAAGGATTCTAAACAGCAGACAATGAAAGCCTGTCACTCAGCACTTCTGTGAGCTGAAACAACCTCAGAGGGTTTTGACACAGGGCTTGGTGTCAGGGAGGCACGCTGCAAATAGGAAAAGGGGAAATTCCTGACATTCCAGCCACGGCAGTGGGATTTGTTTTTGCATCCACTTGAATGAAATATGTTGCTATGGGACAATTCCTGCCTTTTAACCTGTTGGTACAAGATGTATACTTTACCCTGGCTCCGCCGGTAAATGCAGCATGCTGGAGTCCAGGTGAGGGGTGCTGATGTCGCTACTCGACTGGCTCGGCTTCAGCGTGCTCTCGGCCCCCGGAGAGGAAGGCTCTTTCTTCTTCTTCTTCTTGGCAAAGAAGTTCTTGAAAGTCTGAAACTTGGATTTTTTCTTTCCTGTGAGAGGAAGGGGAGGGAAAGTACTTTGCCAAAGGAGTTTATCAACACCAGTGTGAACCACCACTGTCTGGCATTGTAGGTTGCCGTCAGAAAATGGCTGAGAGGCCTGTATTAAGATGAAGTTGCACACTTTAGGGAACAATCCTAAGCAGGTCTACTCAGGTCTATTCAATGGGGTTTACTCCCAGGAAAGTGTTGTTCGGACTGCACTGTTGCAGAACAGCTGCAAAGTACCACTTTAGCTATATGAAAAATACAGTCATTTTGCTTGAGTCTTGTATTAAGGACCCTTTATAGTCACCGACATTTCTTTAAACAAGCGCACGGGTCCTTAAAAGGCTAGTACTTACGAGACAGCCAGCAGAGGCAGATGATTTTGCAAGACCAGAGGATGTGCTGGCAAGACCAGAGGGTTTGCCGCTAGCTTTCCATGGGAACTGGTATCCCTTGAAAAAGTATTTATTTACTTATTATTTACTGCATTTATACCTCACCTTTCTCCCCAATGGTGACTCAAAGTAGCTCACATCATTCTCCCCTTCTCCATTTTATCCTCACAACAACCCTGTAAGGTAGGTCAAGAGGACTATGTGTGATTGGCCCAAGGTCACCCAGTGAGCTTCCAGAGCAGAAATGGGGATTGGTCACTGAGTCTCCCAAATCCTTGTCTGACACTCAAACCACTACACCACACTGGCTCCCGTGTGAACAATGAAGGATGAACTTATTCTGGATGCTGGCCTACTCCCCCTCCCCATGTTCAACTTGCATATCTGCAAAGAAACAGATGCTATAAGTGCATTGTCTCACAGGATGAAGCATCTACCCCTGCTGTGATGCACACATCTGGGATACAAAGAAGTCCTGAGGTTAGCAGAGCCTGGTTCGACACAGATTCTATTCTTTGCTCAACGTGCAGGCTGAACAGGGAGGCAGCCAACATAATAGAGACCCACAACTGGAGAACTTTGTTAACAAAGCAGCATTTCAGTGGGCATTTGTCTCTTGTGCCCTCCCCAATTATTCTGTCACCCATGCTCTCGCTCTACCATGCCAGCACGTGTGGCGGGGCAGGACGGCACCACCGTCCACTGCAAAGCAGGGCAGACAGTGACCACTTTGAGAAAAGAACAATGACTCCAGAGTGCGACTCAGCCTTTCTCTGCTCTGTGGGAGGGGGATGTCAGTCACAACCAAGGTGCTCAACATGACTTCAGTCACGCATTTTAATGCAGACAGTGGCTGCATTATGGTTGCACTATGGGTCCCAGACGAGAAACAGAAAACAGAGAAAGTGATGCTTTTCCACTGGATTGTTCATGAATACGCATGTTTTTGCGTTACATGGAACTCAAAATCATAACATTTGAGTGAAAGAAATGCATGTTTGCAGTTGCATTTTTGCTCACCAGGGAGCTGGGACTGACCAAGGATTGACCAAATGGGTTTCAGGTGCTGATGGAAGAGATAAGAGAGGCTAATATGGCTGAGGTAACGTTTTGATGAGAAAGCTCTCTGTTTCTGTAGTGGTACAGCCTGTGTGGTATAGTGGCTAGGCTAGGATCTGGGAGAACCAGGTTCAAATTCCCCACTCTTCCATGGAAGCTTGCTGGGTGACCTTAGGACACACATACTCAGTCTAACCTACTTTGCAGGGTTGTTTTAATGATAAAATGGAGGAGAAGTGAACGATTTTAGCAGTTTTGGGTCCCCAATGGGATGAAAAGCAGTGTACAAATGAAGGAAATCAATTAAATGAAGGAAGACAATGGGAATATCCACACTACAGACTTTCTCACCATGCTACAATTACTAGGATTCTTTGGGATAAGCCAGGATAGTTCTGCTGGTCTGAACTCGATATATTTGTAGCACAGACAGGGCCTCTAGAGAAGTGGGTGAGCCAATGGCTCCCTAAGAACCTTCCAGAGTTCTGGCCAATGAATACAAAGCCCTGCAATAACTGACAAGCCCACTCCAGGGAAGGGTGGCCTAGTAAGTATAAATAAATAAATAAATAAATAAATAAATAAGGCTCTCGTTTTCAAACATTACAAAATTAAACTTTATTTTATCCATTTTCAATGTAATTAACTAACTTTAATGAACTAACTTTAAACATACCAAACTGTCTCTATTTTGTTGCTATTTTGTTGATTCAGGCACACTCGCCTTCTGTACCTTAGCCCTCTCATCACAAAACATCTGGCTATGGGTCTGAGGGCCTGTACCGTGCCTGGCAACTAATTTTTAACAAGGGCCAAGTTTGGAACTGAGCAGGGGCCCTGCCCTATGGTGCTCCCTCATGAGCCACTTCCTCCCCAGCCTAAACAGCACCAAAATCTCTGTCAGAGCTAATAAAGACCTAGCAAGACGCCAAGCCGAGAAAAAGAAAAGACATACAGAAGTGAGCAACTGAGGGGCCTGAGGAGAGACCACAAGAGACTGTTGCTGGTCTCTCTGAAGGAGGAGAGGGTTGGAACTCTTAGCTTATGTGAAAGTGGCTGAAATAAGTAACTGAGGAAAGTAGGCTCCCTTAGATTAATGGCTACACACTGTATGGGTAAGGCCAGATTGGACCTCCATTCCAACTGCCTACTTTTAGACTAGAATATCTTCAAAACAGCCATCTCACAGTTATAACACATTTACTCCCTTGAAAACTGCTCACCTGTTTCTTCACCCTCGAGAGGCTCTAGGACATCTACTGGTCCAGTCGCCATGACGCAGTTGCTGAAAAGCCCAAGTTTAAACAGAAGGTTAGAGTCGATGCAATCCACTGTCCGGTACTAGCTAGAGGAGGACTTTGGTAATCTCCTAGCCAGCCAAGAAGCAGAAATGCTGTCTGAGGCTCTCCTACAGAAACGTTTCGCATACTAAACAGGGAGGGAGGGAAAAGGATTTCACAGATATTTTTGTGCTCAAGCCAAACGGATTTTTCCTCACTCTTCAACAACACCCCATTCTCTAGCCAAAAATAACAAACAGCCTCGCTTCTCAAGAAGACACATCCCACTTCGCAGGAAGTTGGGATCAATGTTTGCATTAAAGGAAAGAAGTCATTAAATGATTCGGTGGTTGTTTTTTAAGCTGTGGGTGGAAGAACCTTGCAGGTCTTAATTTATATTTGTGCTTTAGACTCTAAAATGTAGAGGGAATCTGTGTGTATTAAGGGATTCCGGAAGTAGCCTTTAACTCACAGCATGGCAGCTTAAGTGGAGCCATAGCAACTTGAGCCTTCATTATATGGCCAAGCTTGTAGTCCTCACTATTGTCAGAAAAACGTGAACAAGTATCTGCATCTTCTATTAATAATATTTTAGAAATTACACTGTGAGCACTGTGGTTCTTGTCCCCTCTACCTTGCTTTTTTACTTTTTGCACCTATTCTTCCCCATATTTTAAAGTCCCAAACTGCCCTCACAGTCTGCTCCAGGCAGCTCCATTCCAGAGCATCTGTGAGTTCTTTGCTGCACAAGATACCAATGGTGAACATTTTCTTAACAAGAAAGACAAACTATAAATGAAGTAAATCAATCCAACTGCAATGGAATTTCCAGTCCAGATACAAAACACCCAGCCTATGTGAGTAGGGAATGGAACAAGAAAAAGGGGCATTTCCATATGGGTCAGAGGCAGTATTCCCTCTAAGCTGAGTGAGTGTGAGCTAGCTCACATTTTTTTAGCCTCCAGCTCACAGATTTTTGTCTTAGCTCAGGAAGGATGGCTCCAGAGCAAAGTAATTTATGTAGTAGCCAAATTGCTTGCTCACCACTTTAATGCCAGTAGCTCACAAAGTAGAATTTTTGCTCACAAGACTCCACAGCTTAGAGGGAACATTGGTCAGAGGTCAAAATAATTAGCAGGTTCCTAGTCGGAGAACACATTCTGAATTGGTGAAAAGCCTGCATAAATTATTTTAAAATATTACATATGCCTATGAGTTTCTTGGCTAGTATAACTGCCAGGATCAGTAAAGGATGAAGACCAAAACCGATTCCCCACAAGCAGCTGTGCCGCCGTTGCTCTTCCGTTTCCCCCGGTTGTATTGGTCAATTTCACACTATTCGCTGTGCGGCCATATTTTGACCCGCATCTCCCCCCCGATTTCCTCCTCATCTTCTTGATCCTCAAAAAACAGGATCTAGAATACACGGGGGAAATCAGGGGGAGATGCAGGTCAAAATGCGGCTACACAGTGAATAGTGTGAAATTGACCAAAACAACCGGAGGAAATGGAAGAGCAATGGTGGCACAGCTGCTTGTGGGGAATTGGAGAGTGTCTCGTGGTTTTAGATCAGAGGATACCCTTTAGTCCATAAGAACATAAGAGAAGCCAATGTTGGATCAGGCCAATGGCCCATCCAACACTCTGTCACACAGTGGCCAAAAATACCAGGAGGTCCACCAGTGGGGCCAGGACACTAGAAGCCCTCCCATTGTTGCCCCCCCCAGCACCAATTCACAATGGAGTGCGGAATTCAATTGAGTAGGGAAATCAGAAGGCAGCTACACCCAGTCCCCAACATTTCATAGGAGCATGACATTGTAACAGGGAGAACCTTTTAACACCCCAGTCTCAAACCAAGGGTCGCTGCTGGATTCACATGAACACACACAGAAGCATTATATATTGCTGAAACTCTTCTTTGCTTATTGTATGCTGCATTCCATTACTACATAAGAGGCTGTTCTGGACAGATTTTACATACGTGTCTTATTATCAGTTATCAGAAGTACAGGATATATCTCAGCAGCTTCAGGGTGTGAAACAGAGGGTTGTGCACTGCATCGGGCCTTAGTGATCAAGAGCAAGCATACAAGTGCAAGCATACATGTGCCAGAAAGATAAGAGGCACCCACTCACCTCTCAGAGGTTTAATTTGGGTGAGCCTAGAAAAGGAGCTGAATCCTGAAGACAAGACAATGCTAGCAAACTCTCAGTTTGAGCCTAGAAAAGGAGCTGAATCCTGAAGTCAGACAATGCTAGCAAACTCTCACAGAATTTTAATCAGATGACAACAAAACAACACAAATGGGGATAGAAAAGGGACACCAATTGACCAGAGAGAGATACCAGAAAACAGGAATGGCCCCTGGTAAACAGGGACTGTTGGAGTGCATGACAACATTGGCTACAAAAGGTCTCAAGTGAGTCTTTGAAGTTCCACTTTAGGAAATGTAATCACTGGACCACCCTTCTTGCATGCATGCAAGGAGACATCAGCAGATTATCAACTGCTACATCTTCCCTCCCCCATGTCCCTTCTTGCCACAGCCAGTCATCAGCACAGAAATAGAGGCACGAACACAGCATTAGCAAAGTGTGTTCTTGGAGGACAACAACAATGACATGTTGACAAGACTGGCCTGGCAGCCATATCAGAAATGAATTTCAAGGCTTATAGATCTCCGGCAGAAACATGAGATTTTGCTTTCAAAGAAATCCAGAAGCCTGTTTAATTTTAATTCTGTTTTAAAGAATCAGTATCATGCTGGTACCCTATCTTCCTCATGTGCAAGCTTTCTGCAAACAACGAGAAATAGGGCTGTGTGAGCTCTACATTTTAAAAGAAAGAATAATTCATAATTCTGCACAAAAATAATCTCCATCCTATGACAATTGCTGAATCCAGCCAATTGTACACATTGTGCAAATTATGCCTCATTTATCTTATCTGCATGCATTATTCTGCATTTTTAAATTGGTTGTATCCAATGTTCCCTCTAAGGTGTGGAGTCTTGTGAGCAAAAATTCTACTTTGTGGGCTACTGGCATTAAAGCTGTGAGCGAGCGATTTGGTTACTGCATAAATAAGTTTGCTCTGGAGCCACCCTTCCTGAGCTAAGACAAAAATGTGTGAGCTGGAGGCTAAAAAACTGCGAGCTAGCTCACACTAACTCAGCTTAGACGGAACACTGGTTGTATCATTTACTCTGCTTCTGCTGTTCTTGAGGGGAGAGGAACTACAGGCTGATCCAGTTATATCTTTGGCTTCTTTGAATTCACCACGTTTTGCTCATACAATTTTGCATCGAACTTTGCAATCAATAAAGCTAGAAACCTTTTCCTCCTTTCCAACAAAGGCTGATCTCCTTAAGAAACTAAATTTTGTACCAGTACCACAATCTGTAGTTTTTCCCACAGAAATGAAGTGCATACAAAACCCCAGGCTGCTCGGTGTTCCCCTTAAACGCACATAAAATAAGAATGGTGCTGAGGAAGTCTGGCTTAGCAGCCAAGTGACATTTAGTATCAATAAAAGTATTTTGTTAGGATCATGACAGGGTCACATATTCCCTGAAGCCTGCTCGTTTCCAGACACCGAATTCCGAAATCTGACAGCATTGGCTTTGATATACGCACTATAATTTGCAAAAGGGAAAAAAAACCTGTATTGATGAGAGTGTGTGATTTAATAGCAGTTCACATTCAGCAAACTATTCTGGAAATGCCATGCACTCTTATCACACACACACGTGTGTGTGTGTGTGTATTTGTGTAAGCAAAACAAAATATAATAGAAAACAGCTGGTTTTGTGGGATATTCCCCCCCCAAAAAAAAATGTAATGGCAGGAAATGCTTTTCATACAACTACACAGGCTTAGTTAAGGAAGCCAAAGAGAATGAAAGAGAGGGCAAACAACTTGAGCGGAAGAAACTAAAATATATAGATTGGCAAGTAACACTGGAGCAAAGGAAACAAATGCCTCTTTGAGCCACTGAGCTTGAATTTCAGATGAGCTGCCTTACTGACTTCAGGCGGCCTGCCGTCCCCGTTCCCCCCATTTACACACACATCTTCCTCTACTAAATCCAAATCACCGAACAGGCATTAGGTCATTGGTGCATCTCAAAGAGACAGCCGTGTCTCTAAAAGGAACAGAACTCTCCGGCAGAGAATGCACACCGTCTGCTCGCACAGACACCAGAATGTTCACTGTGGTCAGCAATAGAGGAGCCACAGTGACTCTCTAGTCTGGTCTTTCCACACCAGGAGAGGCACCTCAAGGGAGCCGACACTGCTGGCAGCCAAGCATAACTTTTCTGGGCCCACTGCAAACTTGTAACATATCCCACCCACCCCCAATCTTATGCATCATGAAAGAAATATTTCTTATTTCATTTTTGAAATGTCATAAATACATCACTTCATAGTAATGAGTTTGCAAGCCTTGGCTGGATCCCACCCCTCTTTCAGGGCACTCACAAAGTACACCCTTCGCCCTCCCCCATCATCATCCCTGGGTTCTACTGCTATCTGTGGAAGGCAGGAGCTAAGAAGTGGGCAAGAGGGAAGAAGAGGGGTTGGATCCAGCCAGCTCTTTCACTCCATCTCACCCAGTTCCCTTCCTTACGATATCCCCCATTCAACATGCCTCTTGCCCATGCAGGTCCCATGATTTCCACCGTAGCCTTATTGGTTGGTCAAAGGGGATCCCCAAAGAGCCAGTTCCCCAACTCATGCATTCTCCAGACCAAGCACGGCTGTGGCCCATACCACAACAGTGCCCTCCTCTATCTTCCTGTGTCAAGATCTTATTTTCCTTTAAGTTTAAAGCACAACATGGCTCTTCTCTCCTTCCTGACTGACACATCATTCCAGGAAAACTGTATTTAGGATCTTTTAAATGTGTGCCTCCTTCATTCACGCAAAGCCATCTATCAATAAAAAATATATCAAAAGCAACTAGGCTATTGCTACTTGTCAGATTATCCCCCCCACACACACACACACCAGTTATGTAGAATATACAATATTGTACTTTTGAAGCTGGATCAGAGCTAAGTATAAAATGCTCGGGGGTTTTCAAATTGCCAGGGAAGGCTGTGAGGTTCCCTCTGAAAGAGTCAATTATGTTTCAATTGGTAGGTTAGAAAAATAGCTTGGAGAGGAGGACCAGGGAGTTGGAGGCAGCTTATAGGGATTGAATTTCTCAGGCACGCTCGATTCCAACTGGATTTGATACAGATGTTTAGCGGTCAAGGGATTCAAACGGGTGGGGAGGGGAGGCACTCTTGGCATAACTTTCCAGAGGGCTCGCTTAGCCATCAACATTCACTCCCAAGTAAAAGAGCAAGCAGCCCCGTCCTGTAGCCATTAGTGTGCCGATGAAAAGTGAGTGCTGGCTCTTCAGGTGCTCTTTTACCACCCAAACTCTATTCAGCCACCTGCAGATGACAATGCTTACTGGGCTTACATGAAGGGAGGAGCAGTAGCCCAGCTGCTTTGCATGCAGAAGGTCCCAAGTTCAAGCCCCGGCATCTCCAGTGAAAAGGATCAGGTAGTAGTGATGTAGAAGAATCTCTGCCTGAGACGCTGGAGAGCTGCTGTCTGTCTGAGGAGACAACGCTGACCCTTATACACCAGTTTCAGAGGGTAGCTGTGTCGGTTTGCGGCAGATTGGAGTCCAGTAGCACCTTAGAGACCAACAGGGCTTTGGGGATATAAGCTTTCAAGAGTCAAAGCTCCTGAGTTCATCAGATACCTGAATAGACCAAGTGGTCTGTGTTAAGTCGGCTACTTAACAAACGAGTCAGAGAGTGATTCAGCAAAAGATCAGCTTTATTCAGCAACTCGAACACAACTCCAACACGGATCAACATCTGATAGCCAGAACAGCTTTAAACCCTTTTTAAACCCTAATATAGCCACGCCTTTACTGTACATTACCAACCAATGAGATTGTTTACATAATGACCAATCATCGACATTCCCGCTCAGGGAGCTTGCTGATATGCGATTGGTTGGTTCTTCCTGAGCTAGCCATGTGATTAGGTGTATTTGGATCCTAGCCCAGGACGAAGCTTAACATGACATTTCTATGAGGTGATTCACATACATGTTTAGGCATTCAATGACAGCTACTGAATACACTACTGTCTAACTTAGTATAGGGCCACTTCTTGTGTTCAAGCACTCAGTACTAATTATATGTTCATGCTGCAGGTGTAAACTGATTTCAATAACAGTTATTGACCCCAGGAACAGTAGCTGGAAAAGGACCTCTAACAGAGAAAACTCAGCACCTCAGCAAGCCTAGAATACTCTGGATTCTTTGGAGGGAGCCCTGACAGTTAAAATAATATTGAAGTGATACACGTTTTTAGTGAAAGTATGTCCTGACTTGATGAGAACGGCAGGTTGGGGGAATCAGAACTGAATTTTATCTTTTTTGAATAAATGATATACCATTAGCTCAATCACAGCCCTGTGAAGAACATCTGCTCTCAAAAGTAGTCAGTGATGGGCATTATCAATTCAGACAAAACATTTGCACATTACCTGGTGACTTCAAAATGCAAATTCAAATAGTGTCTTTGAGGACCACTGGAGTAATAAATCCTTTCGGGACAGCCAATGTAACATAACCGATTTACTTTTGGAGCTGATACAAACAGATAAAGTCACTGTTTGCCATAAGAGAGGTCTGTGTTTATAACAACTACAGCATATTTATACTATAGGCTTAAACTGATTTAACATTCCCTCTTCTCACAGAACTCTGGGAACTAGAGTTCTATGAAGGGTGTCTGGCACCCTCATGAAACTACAGTTCCCAGGGTCCTTAGGGAAGGCCACGACTGGTGAAATGGAATAACAACTATGTTTGCAGTACAGAAAACACATGGGGGGATGCTCACTCCAATGTAGAGAAAACACAGAGTACCACTGTGCACTAACTATCCGTGGCTGTTTAAAAGAGAGAATTAATGAACCATGGCTGTTTTCTAGGTTTCTTACTTCAAGGTAAAGCAATGTAGAATGAGAGCGAGTAAAGTAATTGAATTTCCCCTGTACTTTTGTAGTCTGTCCACAAAATTATCCCATTGCTAGCTATGCCCATTCTGAGAATTCTTCTGTAGGATAACAAAGGGTTAATCATGACCCCAGCTTCAGATTGGACCTTACTAGCCTTTTTGCTTTCCCTTTCGTGGTCCTCTTCCTCGCTGCAGCTCCCATTATACATAGCTTTTGTTCACATATTCCACAATCTCCAGTGTATCCTTTTTGGTGGTCAAAAAAGGTCCTGCTTCCTTCTTCCACCAGCCAAAAAACTGGTAAGATCCGATCCTTTGGGTTTAATAATTTAAGTAACTAACATGATGTCACTAGATGTTCAGAATTACACTGTGCGCACAATAAGCCCTCCATGTTGTATTTGCTTTGTGCTAGCAGTGCGGCAAATAAATGAGCAGTCCATAATTTGAAAGGCTGAAATGGTTGCAACCAATGCTCCCTCTAAGCTGTGGAGTCTTGTGAGCAAAAATTCTACTTTGTGAGCTACTGGCATTAAAGTTTTGAGTGAGCCATTTGGCTACTGCATAAATTAGTTTGCTCTGGAGCCATCCTTCTTGAGCTAAGACATAAATGCGTGAGCTGGAGGCTAAAGAACTGTGAGCTAGCTCACACTAACTCAGCTTAGAGGGAACACTGGTTGCAACGCGACCCTAATATGAGGCAGGGGGAAAGACATTAGGTGGAAGGATGGGGAAACATAGTTATAGCATGCTGTCCCAAGTGTAATTTCTCAGCCTGCTGAAAGGCCCGCATCCAAAGCATTTTGTATAACTTCTGAAATCCCACATTTGTCTTTCAAAATTAGCCATTTGCATGGAAGATCAATGGCACCCGAATAGCTAAACTTCTGGTGAAATGTACATGCACACGAATGCTTATACACAGAATTAAACTTTGTTGGTCTTGCCACTGGATTCAAACTTTGTTCTATTGCTTCAGACCAATATGGCTACCCACCTGTGCCATGTTTGTAATGATACCCTATATATTTAGTTGTACTCAAAAAAGATAAGAGGTATAAGAGGCCAAATATGAAAAATTTGCATACATTGTTGCTTTGCAGGGAAAAAAAGAGTGGGGGGAAAATATCATAAGTCCCCCCCCCAAAAAAAAACAATGCTGGTATAGAAGTGGGCTAGCTTTGGGGTTAAACAGAACTTAGGGATGGGCATGGACCAGACCTAATTTCATCAACGACCCGGGGGGGGGGGGTGTTGTGGTCTGTTTGCCCAGTCTGTGCATTTGCGGTTTTCAATGGACCACAAATTTTTCCAGGCGGTCCATTTGGTCCGTGGAAGTGGTCCGTGGGCCAGACAACCCCTCGGGAAGGCATTAACAACCCCTCGGGAAGGCATTAATTGTTAAGGCAACCTGGGGGATGTTTTCCTACAACTCTTCTGCAGCCCTGGAAATGCATTTGATACCTCTAGCTGGGGGGGGGGGGGGGTTTGCAACCCCTTTTCCCTTTTTTCTTACCATTTTTGCACATTGGAGCACAGGATCTTCCCCCCCTCCCCCAATGTCAATCTGCACACAACCTGAAGGACAGGTAGAGGGCCATCCCAGGGAGGTCCACGGCAATTTTGATGCCTTTAGCTTGGGGGGGGGGCTTTGACAGACCCCTTCCCCTTTTCCACATTGGACCATAGGATCTTTTCCCCCTCCCCCAATACCAATCTGCACACAACCTGGAGGGCAGGTAGAGGGACATCCTGGGGAGGTCCGTTACGACTTTGATGCTTTTAAAACAACAAATTTAGAGACCAATGGCACCTTTAAGACCAACAAAGGTTTATTCAAGGTATGAGCTTTCATGTGCACGGCACACTTTATCAAATACATTAGAATGGCAGGCAAGGTTCAAACTCTCTCAGCCAGAGAATGAACAGCAAATTAACAAGCAACATGATGATGATCAAGATATGCAAAGTGACACTAAATAACAAGTTAAGGTTATAAGGTCAACAGTTGTAAAGCTTTTAGTTGATGCTTTTAGTTTGCAGTGGGGCTGTTCGACACACTCCTGAACCTGCGGCTGTGATTTCCCCAAAGAGCACTTTCCTGGGGGCACCTGCTTTGAGCTTAGATGGGTGGCAATGGCAACCCAGTAGAAGGCCTTCTTGTTCACGGCACCAGAACTATCTCCCTAGAGAGACTCACCTGTCCCTTTCTGTTGCCATCTTCCATGAGCGGATGAAGACTTTTTTGCTTCACTTGGCATTCCCGCAGAGATCCCACCTTCCTGCCCTATGTTGTGTTTATATTTTAATACATGTGTATTTTATCTTGGTTTTAATTGTTTTAATGATGTGTTTAGTTTTAATGGTTAAGACATATTTTTATTATGTATGTTTTTAATCTGTTAACCACCTTGGTAGCCTTTAGGATGGCAGAAAGGGGGAGGGGATAAACCTTGTAAATAAATGAATGATAAATATCGGGCCCTATGTTACTGTACAATATATTTTTTAAAAAATCAGTTCCCTTCATTGTAGCGCTGAAAAAAGAATGAATAATCTTCATTCTTATTACTTAGTACAAACAATTGCAAGGATTGTGTTGAAATGAAGGGAAGGGAGGTGGCTGGCAAACTAAATGCGGAGGAAAGGTATAAAATGCTAAGTTGTTTAACACTGATTTTATTTAGTTGACAAGTAGGTTCTTAATAGCATGTCAATTAAAAAAACAGCACAAACATTCCCCTTGTTTAGTTTGCTGCATGGATATCATCACCAGAACCCCCACAAAAATAAATAAAACCACTTATTTTGAAACCAGAAAGAACTATGTTATATAACATAATGCACTCTTTTTGAATAAGCATACCATCTTTCTATAAGCAATGCAGCCAAATTTTCAAGAACATCCAGCATTTAAAATGCATCTGATTTAAATCATTAATGTGCTCTCTGTATTCTTTCTATCAATTCTTGAACAGTTTAATTCATCCAAACATCTTTTCTTTCAAACTAACCATGCAGAGGAAGGGGAAAAAACACACACGCATCTGGGAAACTATAAAAGCACAACCTTCAAATTTCATAAAGACCAATCTATTGCAGCCTCAATGATCACTGTCCATTTTTTTAAATCAAAAGACACATTTTGCAGATAGCAGCATATTTCACTGGGTGGTTCATCTCTTGTACAATTATTTTTTTATTATTATTTCAAGAACAGAGGTGATGTTTGGGCAAAGCAAAAGCAAAATCCACAGAGCTTGCCTGCAGATTTACAATGTAAAGTGGTCTGTAAAGGATGGATGTTCTCTGTTCGTGCATGCATTACAATGCAATATTCAACAGTAAAACAAACAGAACAAAGTTAAATGTTGAGTCTATATTCAACTCCCTCCAAAGCTAACTCATTTTTAAAGAAAGGAGGTAGGATGCAAGGTTTATAATTAAAGTCACTTACTTGTTACTCTTCAGACAACTGTAGAAGCCTGCCATGATCACTCATGTACACTGTATATCAACTTAATGGTTCTTAATATGTATATAAAAGATGCTTCCTTTCATCAAGGTTGTGAAACTCAAGAGTCCGACTTGCCAGTTGCCCTGCACTGATGTGTGCACAAAAGCCAGCATGCCGATGTGATTACTAGCCAGATAAAGTTCCTGATCTGAGGCCCACAGTCACTGCTGAACAAGATCCAAAGAAGGTTGTGCTTGTTCCATACATGGATATGAATTGTTCACTCCCCCTTTTCCTGTCTCTCTCTCTCTCCAGCCCTGCAAAACCACAGTATCTCAAGCCCCAAAAATACCATCTGTTTGTCTCCTCTGCAAGGCTAATAAGGAACTTTGCTGTCATTTGGATAAACTAAGAAGCCACAAAAAGGATGGCTTTAAAATTATCATCACTAACATTGGGGGCAAAGAAAGGACGCAAAGAGGAAATGGTGACTTTTTCCAGCACTTCTGTAAAGGTTACTTCCTCTGGTAATTAGGGGCCTAACAAATAAAGACTAAACGAATGAACATCACCTGAGGCACTGAGATCGTGTTGGCTGAACTTTTCTATTTTAGTTCTTTGGGGGCAAGACATTTTCTCTTGCCTGCATGCTGGCTTACAAATCTCCCAAAATGTTTATTTTAACAGACTTTTTCTCTACAACAAGGCTCTCACTCTGCTGAGCTACCCCTCTTTGACATACATAATGCAAGGGTGAGACTCAGCACCACTGGTGCTATATTAGGATTAGGGCAAGAGTAAAAACGTCGGTCTAGGTGCAGAATGGAAAATGTCTGGAATTGCACTCGACCTGTGGCAGCAAAACAAACAAACAAACAAACTCACAATGGTACTTTAGAAAATAAAGGCTTAGATGATCCAGATAATTGCCACTTTGGGGATGAGGACTATCATTTCAGTGGTATCATCCGGATCCGTCCCATCTCCCTGATCTGCAGGTGATGGATTCTCCAATGTGGATCATAAATTTAGTGAATGCATGACTTATCCCAAGTCATTAATCGGTTCTTTTAGTACAGTCTTGCCTACTTTGATTGGCAGCAGCTCTCCAAGCTCACAGGCAGAAACGGGTCTTTCCCAGCACTGTCCAACGAAGATTCTGTTGCCCGAAGATGAAGCTGGTACCTTCTACAATGAAAGCATGTGCTCTACCACCAGCCCACAGTCTACCACACAAATGGTGAGAAGATTGGGGTCCTCACTCTAGAAGACTCAAGAATGACCAACTACACTAAAGCCGTCTCTCTTACGGGTCCAGGGGCCATTGTCTTAATGACCAAAAAGGTTTAGTTGGGAAGCCCCTGGCTCAGATCTTATGTCATCCCAAAAAAAACTCACAGTGATCATAGGCAAGCCATAATTTCTCATTCTAAGGACCCAACTGCAATATGGGGATAATACCAGTATCTTTCGTGGGTTATTGTAAAGATAGCGGGTTTGATACAGACTAAACCAGCAATTTCCACCAATTCCTCCTTCCAGCTACAGACCCTTCCTCATGTTATCCCTCAAGGTCCCCCTACCCCCCCAAGGAGGAGCATTTCGTAGAGATCAGTGGGTTCCATCGTGACAATGGAAGCAGCGAAATTCCATTGTGCCACTGGAAAATTTAGTCTGGGTCCAACCCAACATGTGGAACACTTTGAATACTCTCAATTGCCATATAAATAATAAGCACAATTCTTCCTGGCACTGTGTGCCAGCATCCAATGTATCAACATATTTCGCTTTCCTTCTTTCTTGCCACTCAATGCCCTTGTCCGATCAAAAGGAAAAGAGCATCTCTTAAAGACCCTTCCTTCATAAATATTGTGTAAGGACAGCCATAAACAGACACAGCTTCATTGGGACAGGGATCTATCATTTACTTAAAGCATTTTCTATGATGTCTTTCGGCCCAACTCAGGGTCCCCAAGGCAGAGAACAGTAAAACATTTAGCATGTCAAACAAAACTTTTCAAACATTAAAAACAGCACTTAATACTTAAAACAATTGAACAGCAAACATAAACACACATATGACACAGTACCCTCAGCAGGTGCCATAGTTACACTCATCACATATGCACACCAACCTGCAGAGTCTCATGTAGGGGGCACTCTTACCTGCTTGCTGCCATAAGAACTTAAGAGCAGACCTGCTAAATCAGACTAGTGTTCCATGTAATCCATCTTCCTTTTGTTTCACAAAGCAGGAAGTCCCCAGTTTAAATCTCAACTCTGCTATAACTTGGTAGATGGTCTTAGGCAAGACACATTTTCTGTAAAATGGGCAAAATAATACTAACCTAATTTAGAGGCACCTTTAAGACCAACAAACTTTAATTCTGGGTATAAGCTTTCGTGTGCATGCACACGAAAGCTTATACCCAGAATTAAACTTTGTTGGTCATAAAGGTACCACGGGACTCAAACTTTGTTCTTTTGCTTCAAACCAACACGGCTACCCATCTGAGTCTACTTTAGAGGGTTCACTGTAAGGATTGCAGCAAGATAATGTAACTGAAGCTTTTTGAACACTTAAACCCTCTTTACAAATGCTACATGTTATTGTAACTGAACATTCACGATGCGAAAAGGAAAAGGAAAACTGATCAATAAGGAAAGTCTCACATTTTAAGCTGCATTGGCATTTCTGTCCGCATGATGCCATGCTGAACTCCTAATGCAAACATGAGAGGAATGACACAGCAGTCTCTCCCACTATGCATCAAAACAGAAGCCAAGAAGTTTAACATCAATCATGAAGGAATTCTCAAGGATTACTATTATTTGCAGGCTTACTGTATGAAACTCAGGTCTTAAATCCCTCTGGCATTTGAACAGGGGGGAAATGCCAACTGCAACACTGCCAACAGTGAAAGAGGATTAATATGGGAAGCCTTATCAAAAATACAGTTACGTTCAAGAAGAGATAAGATTTTTTTTTTAATTATATGGTAGCAGGGCCAAATCCTTCTCCCCAGTGAACCTGAAGACAAAACAAAAGGCCAGAGGGAAATCTTTCTTTTCCCATGGTCTTGCTGGCTTTGCATAATGGCTCAGGGAATCTGAGGGAGGATCATACCATTGGCTCCCAAAATGACGTTTTCCCCATTTTTTGTATTCTGACTTATATCTTCATGGATGGGCACAACAATACAACTACTCTGAAGTTCACTGGCCCCATAATGTTTTTTGTACTCTTTGTATTAGTTAGGATATCTGCTAAATTGCCCACTTTTTTGAGTTGTCTTGGCATTGCATTTCTTTGGCTGATCCATGCCTAAGTACATAAGAAGCACCCTGCTGGATCAGACCAGTGGTCCATATAGTCCAGTATCCTACTTCACACAGGGGCCAATGACTTATTTCGGAGGGACAACAACAGGAAACAAGATGGAGTAGATTAGATCTAGAAAGACGAGTTTGGCTGTTGTTGTTTTCTTTCCATGTAATCTTTTCCCTAATTTTGAAGTAAACTTTTTCTTTGTACTGGTATTTAAACACAGACGTGTCTGTGTTACATTATTCCGCTGTGCTTCATTTACTCTGCTAAATATCCAACACAAATCCCACCTGTTTCTCCGGCAGCCAGACCTTAATGAATATTTGCAGTGTGTCCTCACTCTTTAGTCACCAGCCATTAGCCACTGAAGGACCGTCTCTCCTCATTTGAGAACAATATGCTAACCTAAGTCTGCTTGTCAGGCCTTGCTTACAGTACTCCCATTCAGCATATCCATTAGTTCTGTTCTGCAGAACTTTTCAGTGAACTTAAACTGGGTACTCCTCCTGCAGGTTTTATTGTGATGCTACTAGATTATTCCCTGACTTATATTTTAATATGTTTAGGGCCTGTTGACAGCACATGCCACTTTGAATGTAAGAAAGGCAGGATATATTTGTTTAAATCCAGAAACCATCAGCTGCCCTTGAGGAAACATGACCTGGACTGCTCAAAGGCTTTTGAAAGCATACCCCCCCCCCCAAAAAAAACACACTTTAAATATATACTGACTGGGTTTCCCCCCCCCAAAAAAAAAAAACACACTTTAAATATATACTGACTGGGTTTGAACTTGCAGGGGAAAGAGATCCCGGGGCTGTAAAGCACAGCTCGATGAAAATATCGATTCGGTGTCTTGCAGTTATGGAAAAGGCAAATTCTACTCTGTGGATTCTTAGGAAACGAACTGTAAATAAAATAACCAATATAGTGGCCCTGTGTAGATCTACAGTGTGGCCTCTTTTGGAAGTCTGTGTAGAGTTCTGTTAGCCATATCTTTAAAAAAAAAAAAGACAAGGCAAAGCTGGAAAAAGTGCAGACAGTTAAAAAGTTGGAGCACTTTTCCTATGAGGAAACGCTAAAGAGTCTGAGACTTCCCAATTTAGAGGGGGGGAAAAGACAACTAAGGGGAGACATGAAAGGGGTTTATAAAATGAAGCATGTGATAGAGAACTACATACATAGAACTCCCCCCCCCTTCATAATACCAGAATTCAGAGGCAGGGAAGCTGATGGGCAACAGATTCAGGATGAACAAAAGGAAATACTTCTTAACTCAACGAGTAATTAAATTGTGGCATTAATTGCCTTTGGACAGTTATTAATTTAGAAAATTTGTACACCACCTCTCCAGAACTGCTTAAGGCAGCTCACAACAACAAAACAAAACCAACCGGACAGTGAAACAATCCAGATCAATAACAAAAAAGTGCGCATAAACACCACCAATAAAAGCAAATCACATAAAATGGAGTGATCTAAAAAGATACTGATTAAACTGTCCTCAGGCTAGGGGCAGACCTAGCTAAAAAGATGGTTAAAAGTGGTGGCCACTAGCATAGATGATTTTAACAAGGAACTGAACAGATTCACTGAGGATAGATCCATCAATGGCTACTAACCAGCGTGACCGAAGAAGAAGAGGAGACTGGATTTATACCCCGCCCTTCACTCAGAGTCTCAGAGCAGCTTACAAACTCCTTCCCTTCATCTCCCCACAACAGACACCCTGTGAGGTAAGGGAACCTCCATATTCAGAAGCAGCAAACCTCTGCATACCAGCACTAGGATATCCCCTCCTCACTGGCCTTCCAGGGCAACTGGGTGGCCGCTGTGTGAAACATGATGCTGGACTAGATAGATGGACCACTGGTCTGATTTCAAAAGGGCTCTTCTTATGTTCTTCAGCTAGCCACAGAAACATCAGCTGAGTACGGCTGCGCCTACCCTTAAACAAAAGATGATAGTCTCCTCGGTTGACATGTTTCCCTTCAGACACTGTTGTTTGTCTTAGAGAGACAAAAGGCAGGACTCTGCCTCATGGGCGCTGTTGCTTCTTCGCATCTGGTCCTGGACACTATCACGCTGCCTGCCGCAGAGATGCCAAGACCCATGAGTGCATTGTCTCTGGCATCTGGGGCTCAAGTGACAGGTCTGAGCTGGCAACCGGCCCACCCAAGGCTCCTCTCCAAAAAGATGCTTATAAGCACCCGGCAAAATGCTGCTCTCTGTGCACACATGCCAAAGAACAACACAAATCCACAGGGAAGAAAAGAGGCAAGTTCAGACAAAGCCCGAGTTTTTCAGATGTGGTTATGGAGGAGGATTGTCTGTAATAGGAAGGGTATCTGTGCTCAAAGCAGATCTGTACACATCAGTGACATGCAAACAGCTTGGTGTGGGTTCTTGCATTCATCTAACACTGACTGACAGCTGTGGGACGATAACCACAGGTTATCTCTTTGTGCTGCATTCTGAAGTCAGGTACAGCTACCCAGGTTCACAATACATGCACTAAATGTCCAACGTTGTGCAGTGTTTCTCTAGCAAATCCATTCATCTTAGAGTAAACTTTGCATAGGATTGGGCTGTTAATCCTCTAATCCAGGAGTGGGCAGGCATCACTTGGGAGTGACCCATCGCTCTCCAAAAAATTAAAAGTACCTCCCCGCCCCTCCTCCAGTGCCCCTGCACTCACTTTCTTATCCTTTCCTTTAAAGCTACTGCAACCTCTTTTCTCCTCTTTCTCTTTCATGTGAAGCAGAAGGAAGGCACACATATGAACGCGCCTTTGCTCTGGATGGGAAAATGACAGCATCGGCACCCTTTCCCACCGGCCTCTCCTCCTCCATGCATATGCACTCTTTTACACTGTCATTTTTGCACAAGCGGCCGTTTTGTGACTGGTAGCTCCCAGGGCTCTTGAAAAAAATTAAGCCACTCCTGGAAAGACAACATCTGCCCTCCCCTGCT
>NW_015176464.1:532715-536704 GCF_001447785.1 Gekko japonicus | reverse complement strand
AATGATTCTTAGTTGTGATTGTGGAAAGTATTCAAAGGAGAATATTCATATACCAGGAAGTCATAATTTGTGCCACTTTACCAGTATATAAACTTGTCAGATCTTAGAAGCTATGCAGAGGAAGGCAGTGGCAAACCACCTCTGCTCATCTCTTGCCTCAAAAACCCTATGGCGTCACCATAAGACAACTGTGACTTGACAGCCACCACCAAAATATTTAAAGCATTCATTTAGTAGAACAAGTACCACGTAGAACAAGTGCCACTTCCCTAAACCCAAGTTAGCGACTCTTGTGAAAACACAGTTAGATTCTAAATTTTTATATTCATTTATGTGGGTTGTTCACAGCATTACAAAAAAGCACAAATAAGCAGATATGAATTACATTCCAGAGATCAAAGTGAATGGCCACTGTCAGCACACGTGCTGGAGGTTGCCCATTTCCATTCTGAATCCAAGCCATTTTGATGCCAAAGGCAGAAAGTTCCAGATGGTGCCATCCCTTTCCTTACAAATGAGCACGTGGCACTGTTCTGCCATGACATCCTCCTGCACAAGCTTCACTGAAATGAACAGGGGCTGCACCAAAGGACGGTCAGGGTCTTACGTAGTTCCTGTTCATCTCAGAGGGGATGAGCAGAAGAAGCTGGTGCAGCACATCAGCTAAGACACACTAAGAGTGTCATCCAAAGCGGGGCTACACCTTTCAAAGCCCATTAACTTCAAAGGAGTTAGAAGGGTGTAACTCTGCTTAGGACAGCATGATCAGCTGTGAACCAGCAAGCCTGACACACCAGTCTCATCTCGGCCATTAATTTGCTAGGCAGGAGGCTGAGAAAGAGTGACTTGCTTTTCTACGCTAGGTGAATAATAATACTCATCCATCTTACAGAATTACAACAATAACATCTGTAGAGAGATGGTGTGATGCAATTGGCACACTGTTGGAATGGGCCTGGTGAGACCCACGTCCCAATCTTCTCCACCCACCCCATTTGCTACTCTTTAAGCGACCACTGGATCCCCATCTTATCTTGGACTAGCCACTCTCTTTCTGCCTAACCTACTTCACAAAGTCATTAGGATGATAAAATGCAAGAAGAAAGTATGATACATGTGCCCTGTACATAAAATGCAGCGCACTTTGGACATTTTGAAGCACTAAGTAGCAGTAGCATCGTTATTTGGCCCCATGGGTTACACCTGTTCCCCATTCGGTCCTAATTTCTGGTAACCAAAATCTGCCATGGTGGAAGCAGTCGTATCAGAGCAAAGGACTGCCCAAGTACTTGTTCCTAGCCTGGGCTTATTCCAGAACATTTCCTCCCCAAAGGAAACAAAAGCAATCTAGATAATCCTCTTGGAGTTACTCCTGTGCTTATGCAGCACTAGCACCGCGGGGGTCTGATCTCCAGAACTTCACTCCTGGTAGAATACACACAACCACAGCTAATTTTATTATATTGTTAGCTCTCCTTTCCTCCATCATGACATACACTGGGGGGGGGGGCATTCCTAGGAGGTCTCCCAGATGCAGACCAGGGCTGCATCAGCACAGCAAGGATTCTCCATTTCCCTTGTCTTCACCACTGGGAATGTAGAGGCATTTGCACTGGCAAAAGACCCCCCCCCCTCCACAGGAGTTTTATGAGCACTTTCCTTTGTTATCATTATAACGCTATAGTGATACATCACGATAAAGCTATGGTGATTTAGCAAACACCAGTTTATTTTAAAAGCCAGAAAAGGCCCTCCATTGCATCGGGGAATGGAGTCTATGGGGAGAGGGTGCTGAGACAAGGACAGTGGTGCCAATATGGCCTGGACCTTCAAAAATGCGCACCTTCCCATCCATACAGTGGGAAAACAAGCCTAGACTGCAATCTTTCCAAAAAGACTGTATCAAACCTGGGGCACACCTGTCAAATGGCTCCATCTGTCTATATAGGGACTATATCATTGTTGTTGTTCAGTCGCACAGTCGAGTCCGACTCTTCGCAACCCCATGGACCAGCTCCCGCCAGGCCCTCCTGTCTTCCGCCGTCCTCTGAAGTTGGCTCAATTTCATGTTCGTTGCGTCGATGACACTGTCTAACCATCTCATCCTTTGCCATCCCCGTCTTCTTTGACCTTCAATCTTTCCCAACATCAGGGTCTTCTCCAGTGAGTGCTCCCTTCTCATTTGGTGGCCAAAGTATTTGAGCTTCAGTTTCATTATCTGGCCTTCCAGGGAACAGTCAGGGTTGATTTCTTTGAGGATTGACTGATTTGTTCTTCTTGCAGTCCAAGGGACTCTCAAGAGTCTTCTCCAGCACCATAGTTCAAAAGAATCTATTCTTTGGCGCTCGGCCTTTCTTATAGTCCAACTCTCGCAGCCATACATGACTACTGGGAATATCATGTAGCTGCTTAAAAAATATCAAAAACTGCACCGGTTTGGATGACAAACCAGATCAAAACTTCCATGTGGAAGCAATCATGTTTAGCTGCACCCGGGTTATTATGTTCATTCCAAACATACCCAGAGCTACTGAGAAGATCACAGAAGGGATGGAGACAGACAGGACTTGCAATCTGAAATCTGTGCACTGACTCAAATTGTGCTTGTAAATTAACAGCAGCCATGTCCAGGGGCAATCAAATCCATACACATGACCGAGAGAGAAAGGAGGGGCAGGCAGAGGAAAATTAGAAAGCATATGGTTGCATGTTTGGCTGTATAACTAGCCAGCTCCACTAATCCCTCCGCCTCCCCATGCTCTTAAAATAGACAGATGGAGCCTTTTGACATCTTGAGCACTTGACATTCCCGCCTGCATTAGCACCCTGTGCCTCAAAGATTAAATCCCAAAGGCACGGAGGGAGCACCACCCCTCCCCCCTCCCCGCTGGAAGAAGAGCTTCCAAGCTCTTAAGAAAATCACTTTATGTTCTGACATTTGTTGCGCTGTCTGATCTAAACTGAGAACTGAGGAGAGCACACTTTGTTCTGAAGCCTTGGCTGGCAACTAGAGCAGCGGTTCTCAACCGGTGGTACATGTACCACCAGTGGGACGCAGAAGAGGTCTAGGTGAGACACAGGGCCTTCATCACAATTACTTGGAAATCTCTCTCCTTCAGTCCCCATATCCACTTGCAAGCATGATGTGCCATCTTCTGCTGACCTTACGTGCCACCATGGATTAGCCATCTGTGACCTTCTGGCATGTTAGGAGTAACCTTGGACACTCAGTGTTTCTCCTCATCCCCCGTTCCCTCTGCTCACTAGCCTGCCAGCCCTACCTGCCAGAGCTCATCCACTTTCTGCAATTTTTAATGACCTTTAACACTTACTGTAAATGACAAACATAATAACAGAAAGCCTATAAACATATAAATGTCCTTCTCAGGAAAAAAGTGGGCTTTCTGTTTCTATCGTGGTGGGACACACATGTTCTTTGATAGAGCGATGGGTGGGACTAAAGGTATGAAAGGTTGACAATCACTGAACTTAAATACCTGAAGGGTATTAACCCAGTTCAGGGAATGTATGTTATTAGCCAGGATGGCTAAATGGAACCAAGCAGTACGCCCCTCAGTATAGGATGAGACTTTAGCATCCCTGTCCTATTTATAGACCTTCCAGGGGGCATCTGTGGGAAACAGGACATTGGACTAGACAGACTACTGCCAGACCCCAAAGCGTTCTCCCTATGTTGTGAAAGGCCACTTGGAGAATGTTATCAGGGATGAAAAGACAGATCCACCAACCTCATCTGTTGCCAAAAATCCCAGTCTCTCCACACTCTCTTTTCGCTTCTACATTGCCTTGCTTGTCCTGGAGAACCATAACCATGTGTACCCACATCAAAATTACAGGTGAATACGATTCTAGGACTACTTTGGCACACCAGAGCTCCATGCTTGGTTGGAACATTCCAACCTCATATTTCCAGCATTCATGTTCCATCCTACTACCAGTTCATGAGCTTGCATCTATTTAAAGGCACA
>NW_015176464.1:530808-532505 GCF_001447785.1 Gekko japonicus | reverse complement strand
CTCCCTCAGGAGGGCAGCGCCCTCGAGGGGCTCGGCTCGCCCGCCTTCCCTTACCCCGCCGACGTCGCTCCTGGCACGAGGAGAGCATCCAGGTGCCGCCTCCCAGTCCAGCCCTCCAGCGGCTCTCTCGGAGCTCCCTCTCGCCGGCCAGCCGGGCTCCCCAAGCGGCCAGTTGCCGCCCACAGGCCTCCTCAGCCACCGAGCAGGCGGAGCCGCTAGGCGCGCGCAGGCAGCGGGGCGTCGCGCTCCTCCCTACGGTTGCTTTGGAGGATCCGGCCTGGAAGAGCGCTCGCTCAGCCGGGGGATGCGGGACTTAGCACGGAGGGACCAGGGGGCCTCCAGGCATGTGCAGAGCGCCTTGCTTTCCTTCCACGCTAAAGAAACGCGGGAAGTCCCGCTTGGAGCCGAAAGCGGAGGTGGTGGTGGTGGAGGAGGAGGAGGAGGGGCTTCCAGAGCACGGCTCCTCCTGTCCAGCCGCTCCTTTGTTAGGCTGATCTGGAGGCGAGATGGTGTGTTTCTGGCAAATACGCCGTGCCTCTTGGACCAGTCAGGAGGGCTCCCACCGGACCGGACCCGACCACCACCGAGCCAGGCCTGTTGAGTCTCAGCAAGGTTGGCGGACCACGTGCCGGATGATCCCTCGAGGTTTCCGCAAGGGCAGCTAAGAGTTAACAACTGTCTCTTCAAAAGCGACTCCCACGGGAAACTGCTGAGAGAGGCTTAGCCAGGGGCTCAGCGGGCCTGCTCATTTTCTCACCCTCTGTAAACGGCTTCACTGTGAGGCTGTACTGTCGCCGATTGCACTCTTCTTGAACAGATGACGCTGCCGGGACGTACTAAAGCTAAGGACAGCGATTGCCCATAGGGAATACGTGAGGGCCCCCATAGAGAATAATGGAGAGTAGGCTTGCCCAGAGGGGATAGTGCAGTACATAATTCCTAATAGAGAATCCATGACTGCCCATAGGGAATAATGGACAGGTCGCTTGCCCATAGGCGATAATGAAGTACATAATTGCCAATAGCGAATCCATAATGCCAATAGAGAATCAAACATCACACGTGAGAGGTGGAATTTGCCCCTAGGAGTCCAGGGCCACCACCCTGGGGCACAGGGAGGCAGGGGAACGTTTTGCCCTGCCCCCGCAGCCATTGCAGCTGCCGACATAGGCGGCGGCCATAACTTTTTAAAGAGCCCCTAAGGAGAGTTGGGGGAGCCCGAATGACCTCTCGTGTGTGATGCCCAAGCGAGATGTCCATCACACACGAGAGGTGGAATTTGCCCCTAGGAGTCCAAGGCCACCACCCCGGGGCTCAGGGAGGCGGGGGGTTTCACCCCACCCCCCACGGCCATTGCAGCTGCCTCCAACAGCAGTGGCGGTCATAACTTTTTAAAGAGCCCCTAAGAAGAGCTGGGAGAGCAGAGCCAGAATGACCTCTGATGTCCGAGCGGGCACACGAGAGGTGGAATTTGCCCCTAGGAATCCAAGGCCTAGGGGAGGCGGGGGGACGTTTTGCCCTCCCCCCCATAACTTTTTAAAGAGCCCCTAAGAAGAGCTGGGAGAGCAGAGCCAGAATGACCTCTGATGTCCGAGCGGGCACACGAGAGGTGGAATTTGCCCCTAGGAATCCAAGGCCTAGGGGAGGCGGGGGGACGTTTTGCCCTCCCCCCCATAACTTTTTAAAGAGCCCCTAAG
>NW_015176464.1:530471-530649 GCF_001447785.1 Gekko japonicus | reverse complement strand
TGGGGGAGCCAGAATGACCTCGCGTGTGATGTCCGAGTGGCAACACACACACACACTCCCTCTCTCTTTCTAGGTCAGGGTGTGCATTGCCGCTCGTACATGACACGCGAGAGGTGGAATTTGCCCCTAGGAATCCAAGGCCACCACCCCGGGGCTCAGGGATGCGGGGGAACGTTTC
>NW_015176464.1:500893-528360 GCF_001447785.1 Gekko japonicus | reverse complement strand
ACCGCAGGAGCGATCAGACGTCAGAAAAGTGCAGCTGGAACCGGAGAATCAGGAAAACACCACTTGGGGACCTGGCATCAAAATACTCTGGGTTAAAGCAGTTTCGAGCCGGAAAGCAATGGCTGGGGACGGGAGGCAGATGTTGACTGTGTGATCGCACAGAAAAAAATCAGTTTCTGAGGCAGGCCGAAAGCGGACTAAATGGCCCGTCTGAACGCACCTTATGTGATCCTTTTGGAGAGCCAGTTTGGTGTAGTGGTTAAGTGCGCGGACTCTAATCTGGGAGAACCGGGTTTGATTCCCCACTCCACTTGCACCTGCTGGATGACCTTGGGCAAGCCATAGTACTGTCAGAGCTGTCCTTGAAAGAGCAGTTTCTGTCAAGAGCTTTCTCAGCCCCACCTACCTCACAGGGTGTCTGTTGTGGGGAGGGGGAGGGGCAAGAGTTTGTAAGCCGCTCTGAGACACCTTTGGGTAGTGAAGGGAGGGGTATACATCCAATCTCTCCTCTTCTTCTCTTAGCTCAAGAGGCTGAGGATTGAAGGTGGCCCCTTCTGCATGCAACATGGATCCTCTGTCACTTAGCCACAGCCACTTAATTGTTTGGAATAACCATGGGGGTTGTTACTATGCTTTTCAGTTTTGCATGGAAGCCCCATAAACCAGGTCTTTTTAACCCAGTCTGCACACTTGTTTTGCTTTCTCTGTGTAATATCATTAAAAAGTATGCAAGCTTTTCAGTCCTCTAGAACTTCTCGTCAGGTTGGATGTTCAGTGCAAAAAAATCCAAAAAGGGTGGGGCATCATTGTTTCAAGGCTCATTGCTAAGTCTAAAGTTGGCAGTTGTAGTCTTGAAATGGAAAACAGGATGTGAAGCACATTAAAATAGGCCTGTTTAGATGGTGGTGTGTATAAAACAGGTAATCAACTTGCACCATATTTCTGGGACAAAGGAGAGGGAGAAAAAAAACCTATTCTTCCTTTGTGAGTATGAAAGGCAGCAGTTAGTCAGAAGTCTCTGACAGTCTAGGAAGCACTGGCCCTGGAATATCTCACTGCTGGAGAAGTGGAGAACATGTAATAATAGGGTGGCTTGCCCACTTTCAAGTTACACAGAACTACTAACACATTGCTACATTTCCACATCTCTTAACTGGACCATTAGCTCCTCCGTTCCAGGGACATCAAAGCTAGAGAGATTGAGGAGCAGTTAGAAATGTGTTAGAAATCTCCTGCCAACCTAGCAGTTCGAAAGCAAGAAATTGCAAGTAGATAAATAGGGACCACTTCAGTGGGAAGGTAACAGCGTTCCGTGCGCCTTGGTGTTTAGTCATGCTGGCCACATGACCATGGAAACGTCTTCGGACAGCGCTGGCTCTTCGGCTTTGAAACGGAGATGAGCACCGCAACCCTAGAGTCAGACTCGACTGGCTTTCGAGCAAGGGAACCTTTACCTTTACCTATCTTCTGCTTAAGGGGTCTGCAACCTAGGCCCATTCTGCATCTAGCATTCGCTCCACTGTTTTACCAAACCCACAATGGGACAGAAAAAGATGCAGCTCAAAATTACATTAAAATACCCCAGGCCAACACCATACTGACTGCAGTCATCCCTGAACAGCCATAAAACGGCCATAAATATATGCAGACAGTACCATAAAACCGAGAGATCAAAGGAAGTGAAACTGACATGCAGTTTGGAGGCTACCATAAAATCGGACAATCAAAGAAAGTGAAAGTGGCATGCAATGTAAAGGGGAATTTCTGTTCCATTAAGGGTTTTGTAAAACAGCGGAGCAAATGCTAGATGCAGAATGGGCTTAGTACAGAAACAAACGTGGCTCTTTTAAAAAGAAGACAAAATCCTTAAATTGGGATATAATGGAGGGGTAGCTGAGGTGCTGGAATAACCAGTATGTGCAGGGAATGGGAAGCAAAGATTTTTATTGGCTTTTTAGAGATGCTTTACAAGAAAGGAAATTATACAGTAAACAGTTGCTAGTACAAGTATGAGCCATGCACAGATTTATGTCAGCACAATAAAACAATCACATATATTTATGACTTACTGTGAGACCTCCTGTGTGCTGCTTCCTAATAAAGAACTCACGCAACACCTGGGATGCAGAAAAGTTATGGACTATTAATCAAAACCTCAGTTCAGCCATGTTAAGGTGCATATTTTCAGTTATGCAAATAGGCTGCTTTATGCTGGCTTTTTGTCGATCTCCTGCTCTGAATGTTGACGTAGTTTGGCTCTCTGATTGCACCAGGTTGCAGATGCCTGTTCTACAGGGATTGCTTCCTGTGAGAAGGAATGATATGACAGATTTCTAATCTTCCAGATGTTCCAAATCAATCTTTTTCTCTTTCTTAGAGACCACAACACTAGCTAGAGTGCATTTCCTGGATGGAACTGCCAGAAAAGCAGAGAGGTTGCAATTTCAAACTTCCGGCTTGTCTGAAGTTGGAATGTATCTGCCTCTCTAAGCCAGACAGCAAAATTTGGCAGCTGGCTTTCCAAATGACCTGCTTCTCAGGGTCTCCTATGCATATGATATCTCATTCTTCAGAGGCAGCAAAATTATATACTGTCAGTGTGCTTGAGCCACTCTCCTGGGTCAACCACAACACTGCAGCATACCACAATCTCATCCCTGAAACATGATCTATATCTCCTTCCCAGAAGCAACAAAATAGGATAGCCGGCCTTCAGGAAGGCCACAGGATCTACTATTTGTAATTACCACATTCTTCCCCACAGAGGAAGCAAAATATATGTTGCGTCAGTGCTTCTCTATGGTGCTCTCAAACTGCAACATGTTGGGACATTATTCATGAAGTGCTCTTTGGTACATTTACAGCAAAATAGTGGGGGGGGGTGTTTAAGCTCTCTTGTCCTCTATCTGTATGCTGTCACCTTTTTCACTAAAGAGGTAGTAAATTATATGCGGTGTGTTTATGCCATGCTCTTAATGATTGAGGAACATCTGCGCATCAGGATCTTGAACATTAGGGTGGGATGACAGCACATCTGCTTCTACTCCCAGCTGTAAGTAGAGATATATTAGGGGAAATAACAGTAAAAAATTTTACTTGACGATAACAAGGAAGTGACAGGAAAACTTGTACGTCATCCCTAGCAATGGATAGCCAGTTGGGTTGGGGAGCCTATGAGGGTGGTGCGTGAAAAATGTCTCATCAGGCAATGTCCTCCTCACACTCCTGTCCATCATAATGATGGACTTTAGTAATATACGACAAACAGAATAGGAGGAAAATGCCAAGGTGTCTGCATGACAGGAAAGAAATTAAGGACTACATGAGATGTCAGGACAAAAATAGCCTCAAAACAGCTTGGTACGGAAGGAAATTCATTCCTTGCAATCAGGTATTAAAACAAGAACCCTTTATCCTTTTACAGGGCCATCCATCATTGACCATCACTACTCTTACCCTATCAGTGGACATCACTGGCTGGTCCTATCAATCTCACTCTTCCTTGGATTCTGAGGGGTCCATCTCAATAGCCTGTCCTGTCACGGATCAGTCCCATCCCGTCACTTGCCATCATGATTATGTCACCAAGGCATCTCTGCATCTCTGTCACTTTTGACCCCACTGTATCACATTAATAGGATGAATCCAATCAGCTTTTCTGCCGGGATCTTCTTTGACCACCCAGAAATACTATGCTGGGAATCAAAAGTCATATGACACAGGGTCTGTACTAGGAGGGAAATCTGGCAAGCTAGAGTGAAAAGGTTGGTGAGATGCTTTCTATGGGGCATCATGTGAAGCTTAACAGCATTTTTTTTCTTATTTAGATCACCAGGTTTTAGTCCCAGATCTTGTTTTCAGTTACAAGATTCAGCCCTGACCTGACCTGGATAGCCCAGAGAAGACCGATCTCATCAGAAGCTAAGCAGGGCCGACTCCGGCAAGGACATGGAAGGGCAACCTCCAAGGAATATCAGGGCTGGGACACAGAGATAGGTAATATCAAGCCACCTCTCAGAAACGTCCTAGCTCCACTAGGGGTCGCCAGAAATCACAATGACTTCCAGGCTCGCAAGCGCTCTTGCGCGCGCACACACAAAATACTCACCAAAAAAAAAAGATTGTCCTAAAATGTGAAATTCTTATCAGGAAGAAAAGCCTTTCCCATCTCACTGAGTTATCACAGCCAACCCACCTCTGGATTCAACAGAACAGAGCTTTGGGGAAAAAAGATATGATTTCTGACCCTGCCAGGTCACCTCCATTGAAAATCAGTGTGTGTAAAGCAGCATTGAGAGGAATTAAAATTTTGTTGACATCGTTAACATCTGTATATTCCAACTCACACTCGTCAGATGTGCACAGTAATCAGCTACAAAAGAAGCATGATATATTTACACATGTGAACAAGCCAAAAGAAAATCCATAAAGATGGTCTTTCCTCATACCAATTTATTAACATGATGGGTTACTTTATTATACATCCTTCAGAATTTCGACAAGGTACCTGTGTAAGATTTTGGATATACTGAAAGGTATTACATTTTCCCATCACGGGGCACTAGGGTCGCGAACTGCCAAACTACAGACTTTCCAGTCTGCAGCTCACTGTCTTAACCTCTCATGGCCCCAGCTCCTGCCAGCCTAGCAGTCTGAAAGCAAGAAATTGCAAGTAGATAAATAGGTCCCGCTTCGGTGGGAAGGTAACAGCATTCCGTGCACCCCAACGTTTAGTCATGCCAGCCACATGACCATGTCTTCGTCTTCAGACAACGCTGGCTCTTCCAGCTTGGAAACGGAGATGAGCACCACCCCCTAGAGTCAGATTTGACTGGCTTTCAAGCAAGGGAAACCTTTACCTTTACCTATTACATTTTTAGTTGATTGATCTGTTGACATGAATCAAGAAAAAAAAGAAGAGGAAGAGGAGATTGGAGATTCACTCAGAGCATCTTACAATCTCCTTTCCCTTCCCCTCCCCACAACAGACACCCTGTGAGGTAGGTGGGGCCATAGAACTCTTTCAAGAACTGCTCTTGAGAGAACAGCTCTGAGAGAACTGTGGCTTGCCCAAGCTCACCCAGCAGCTGCATGTGGAGGTGTGAGGAATCAAACCCGGTTCTCCCAGATTAGTCCTCTTAACCAACCACTACACCCAGCTTCAATTAGTCTGACAGAAACTGCAGGCTTTGTAGAACTGTGAAGTATTGTAGAAATCAAAAGGCGAACACAGATAAAATTTTACAGATTCCTAATCTCCAAGGTTAGAAATCTCTAATTTTTTTCTATGGATAATCCTTGTATAAGCACTCCCCCACATGGTGAAAGACAGAATCAAGAATTACAGATATTAAACAGTAGCGAAAATAAACTGGAGTCTTACACTTAAAGATTAATTCCACCCCCCCAGTGTAAGTTTGTGTGGCCTACATCTGACTTCTTTAGTGGATCATCACTATGCAGTCATTTTCTGTAGGGATATGAAAAAAGCAGGGTGAGGGAGTCATTAAATGCAGGAAGAACAAGTTAAAATGTAGCTATGTCAAAATCAAATCTAATCGAGTAAGATATGCAGGTAATTAATACAAAACTCCTCTAATGAGAAAACATTGCAGGTAACCATGTTGGACCATGATAAACATCCCCCCTCTCCCCAACAAATAAGCCAGCTTTCTTTTAGGATCAACCACATTGTCATCAAGTAGTGAGCAAGATTTGAGTATCCTCTTCATCTGGGTGGATGTTCTATAGAAAATGGGGGAAGGGAGATAATGTCAAAGTATGATAAAAAGCCCAAACTCTGCAATGTGTAACTTTGCTGAAATGAGGACCAAGAGGTATTGCAGATTTACAGTCCATTGAAGCCAAGGAGTTTAGAAAGGTACAACTTTGTTCAGGATTCCTCAATTAATTACATAAGATAGTGCTGGTTGCAAAGCATTTAAGGATACATCGCAGAACTGTGACAGAGAAGCAAAAATACTCTGATTAATGGATGGCTTCTGTATTTTTAAAAGCACAGTGACTATTTGCTTGTGTATCCCAGTTGTACCTGGCTGTGTCTTGAAATCTATTTTGAATTCATCTCATCACAGTTAAAAAGGTTTCCCCCCCCCAAAAAACAGGCTATTAAGTATTTTTAATAGAAAATGTCAAACCCAAATCCATTTCTGCACTGCAGTTTCAGACAGCATGACTTGAAAGGCAGACAAATTAAGTAAATAAAATTTCTGAAAGAAGAGAGTGATGGTTTTAGCTCTTCATTTAGTCCACAAGATGGCTCCCTTCCTTGAACAAGCCGGTCAGGTCACATGGATCCATGCTGCAGTAAGCTGGAGGCTAGGCTGTTGTGATGCACTCTACATGGGTCTACCCTCAGAGACAATCTAAAAACTCCAGTTAGCACAGTATGTTGCAGCTTGATTACTATTGAGAGCTAGGCCCAATAATAATTTATTAATAACCATTGTATGGTGTCAAGAATCCCCATCCCACGGGATTCTTGGTACAGGCCGGCAGAACACAAAATTACAAAAACCCTGGGGTGTGCTTCCACACACTCACCAGTTCTGGTACCTGCCACCAGCCCCTTGGACTGCCCACACAGTCAGAAACTAAGGGCCAAGCTTCCAACCTTACTGGGATTAATCAAGAAAGTCAGCCCTGCAAAGTAGGCCACTTGCAGAATGAGTTTCTACAACAACCTGGTAAATGGGCCAGTTTGGTGTAGAGAGCCAGTTTGGTGTAGTGGTTAAGTGTGCGGACTCTAATCTGGGAGAACTGGGAACCTCCACTTGCACCTGCTGATGTGACCTTGGGTCAGTCACAAGCTCTGGCACAGCTGTTCCTGAAAGAGCAGTTTGTGTCAGAGTTCTCTCAGCCCCACCCACCTCACAGGGGTGTCTGTTGTGGGGAGGGGAAGGGAAAGGAGTTTGTAAGCCGCTCTGAGACTCCAAGTGAAGGGCGGGGTATAAATCCAATCTCTTCTCTTCTTCTTCTTCTTCTTAAGGTCTAAGGTACTGGAATAGGATTGAAGCGCCTGAAGCACAGAACACACCAAGTATGATTAAAGGATTTTTATTAGTGTGTGCAAGAATATTTCAAAAGAACATAGCAGTGAGAACTAAAACAAAGAAGCTACATTTAAGAGACTTTACACAGTATATGACATTTATTCAAAGTTACCAGATGTTAACCTTCTGAGATGAAGTCAGACAGCAATCCATGCCTCTCTGTCCAGAGAGCATTTTGCCAGGCAAGAGCCTGGTCCATTCTGAGGTTAGCTCATCGTACCTCCTGATAGATAAGGCTAGCTACGAACAAAAACCAGGAAAACTAACTTTCTAAGGCCTAAGATCTGAGTGGGCTTGGGCCCAATAGCCTAGCCAAAAATCAGACCACTGAAGTTATATTGACATGAGCCTGCTACTAGCAGATGACCCAGAAGGGGGTCACTTTATGGTGGGATGGAAGGTTATTTGGAGTCTAACCCATCCCTCCATGTAGTGTGCATCACAGCACCCACTGAAGAACTGTGGTGAAACAGAGATGCAATGGCTCCATAGTCCTGTACTGGTAAACAAATGGTTTGTCTCTGCACCTGAATTGTTATCCAGAGGTCACAAGATCAGTTTCCCAACCCTTCAGTACCAATGTTACTCCAGCCAGCTTACATCTAAGAAGCTGAATTGCTGCCTTCAGTCTCTAGGAGAATTTAGCTAAATGGCCGGCCTCAGTGAGAGGGGGCGTATTTAGTGAAGTCTACAACCTATGTCTACGAGGATCTTTCCCTTTAAGAGAGCTCTCAATAACTAGTCCATAGGTTTAACCAAAAGGATTGTTTTTATTAAAAGAAGACATTTTAATAAAATGCACCCATACAGAAATAAAACATGTTAAAACATACACATAAGTACCGGAAATATAGAGGTGAGCAGGAATAATAAGAGGCTGTTGGGAGTTATAATTACCTATCCAGATGTGTAGAAGTCCACCGAACAGAGGCTGTGAAGATGGAAGGAGCCCAAATGAATTTGGGGATGCCCTGTCAGCAGGCGCCCAGGACAGACACACAGCAATGGAGACACACAGCAATGGAGCTGTGGCTGCCTAGTTATAGAAAAAATGGGACCTGAGGGCATACTAATGTGACTGCCCTGTGAAACAAAGAATTGATGAGATTACCTAAAAGGTAAAACCATGAGTTTTGGAATGTTGAATAGGGTTCCAGAAAGGAGAGGACTTTTGTTCAGCTAAAGAAGGCAGAGGAAGTGGAAGGTGATAGTGGCAGCCATTTTTGGTGTCTTAAATAAATGGCAGCCTAAAACAACCTGCCTCAGATCTGGTCTTGAGAATGTATTACCCCACACAGCATGACAGTGATGGCTGAGGACATGCTAGTGTTTCCCACAGCAAACATTGGATGCGAGTGCTGCCAAACCCGTGTCTTTAGATGATTATGGGCATCACCTGGAAACCTGGCTTGGGCTGGGTCAGCCCATTATATCAACATGGGTGCCAATCAACCGCAAATTACTGCTCGGTGGAAAACACCAGTGATGTACTCACAGCAATAAGGTCCACTGTGCAAAGCGTGCACCAATCCTCAGTGTTACACCATGTAATGCACAGCCTGCCATTTTAATGTTTTTTGGGGTTTCCCCCCCAGTGTTTGCAGACTGAGAACCCAGCTGTGCCACCTTGAACTCCGTACTAAGTATTTTGAATTTTGGCTTGTTTTTATGGATTAGTTATCTTTAACACCATCTAGACATTAATAACAAATCATAGAATACGGTAAGTAGTGTAAAACCTTAAGTAGTGTGTGAGCTTGTTGCAGTTAGGATAGGGCTTTGACAGGAATATTTGTTCTGACAATAGAGAGATTACAAGCATGTCCCGGCTTTCACCTGTGAAATACTGCCAAGTCTGTCAGAGGTAATCCTGACCTGGATGGCCCAGGCTAGCCTGATCCCATCAGATCTCAGAAGTTAAGCAGGGCTGGTCCTGGTTAGTACTTGTAATGGGAGACCAGACCACCAAGGAAGTCCAGGGTCATGGCGCAGAGGCAGGCAATGGCAAACCACCTCTGAATGTCTCTTGCCTTGAAAAACCTATGAGGGATCACTATAAGTCAGCTGTGACTTTACAGCATTTTACACATGTAAGAGGTGAGTGGCACCCAAGACCATTTCAAATAGCATTACATTCTACTATTCATTGCATTACATTACAATCACTATATTTCAATCTACTATTCCAAATAAATAGTAACAGTAGATTGGAATAGTAATTGTAATGCAGTGAATAGTAGAATGTAATGTAATTTGGAATTGGAATATATTTCTCTGGTCTGGTGACAGAAGAGACATAACACTGCACAGCAAATCACTCCACCTTAAAGAAAGGGGTGGCGTTAGTTACTTCTAAGCATGAGAAGAGACGGTTGGAGTGTAACAACAGGGTCTCAGTTAATTATTCTCAGCATTCCACAATTAAGAAGGGTACATTTACGTATCAGTCTCCAATTCTGATATATCTATTTGCTGCACTGTGTGTTTCCCTGTAATTAAATCCAAACAAATGGTGACCTGTATGGTCCTTGCATCTGTTAAACATCTTCGGCCCCGGTCACACGCGAGGATTTGGGCCGGGAGAGGGACGGAACAGATGCGCGGCAAATGGGCGCGATCCCACAGCAACATCTGGGAAGCGTTGCCTGCCCGTCACGATCCGTCCCTCCCGCCCAAAACCCCGCACCAAAAAAGAACCATCTACCTGGGTGGTTCATCTGGAAAGGCCGCGGCAAGTGCGGCCGTGGGATCGCCGGCGCGTCCTTTTGCCGGTGCATCCCCGGCTCCTGGCCGAACTATGCACGTGTGAGCATGCGCAGTTTGCCAGCCTCCCCCTCCCACCGTCGCTTTCTACCGGCATCTGATCGTGCTGGGGAGCAACGGCGCCGCAGCTCAGGGGATCCGTGGGATCCCGCCGTGGCGTCTCTAGTTTGGTGCGGCTCAGATTAGCCGCACTTCAGCCGTCATTTTTCCTGCAGTGTGGCAGGGACCTTTATTATGTTTTATGCTAATTGCTGCTCACCCTCTACCTATATATATGGACTGGTAGCTTCCGTTTAAATGTATATGAAGAAGTTTGTTTGTGCACAAAAGCTTATACCTTTAATAAAACTTTGTTGGTTTTAAAGGTGCCTCTGGACTCAATTTTTGTTCTGTTGCTTCAGACCAACATGGCTACCCACCCAAAACTACCAGCATGGATGTAGTGGTTAAGAGTGACAGACTCTAATCAGGAGAACCGGGTTCAATTCTGCACTCCTCCAAGTCAAGTAGCACCTCAGAGGCCAACAAGATTTTCAGGGGACAAGTTTTGGAGAAATTTCCCTTGGTCAGATACTCTGAAGCCTTGGCTCTCGAAAGCTTGGTCTCTAAAGAGCTACTGGGCTCAAAACTCAGCTACCCTCTGAAGCCCCTAGATAGACCTTCCTGGCATGTCCTGAAATATCATCTCTTCCCCACTCCTTGTTAGTTTCAGATTTGAGCGTCCAGACTAATGTATGGAGCCTGGACTTCTCCACTTTGGCACACCCACACAAATTACAGCATAAACTTTCATTGACTGGAGCCCATGTCGTCAAATGCACACAGTGGCTGACAATACACACAAGGACACATCCATATACAAATTATCGCTGGCGCCCAGTATCATCTTCAATTCAATTTAAATCGGATTGCCAGTTCCGGGTTGGAAAATTCCTGGAGATTTTTTTGTTTCTGCCTGGGGGAGAGCCTGCGCGGGGGGGGGGGGGCGGGGGGGGGGGGGGGGTGCTATTTAGAGAGGGGAGGGACTTCAGCGGGGTACAATCCAATGGAGTCCACCTTTCAAAGCAGCCATTTTCTCCAGGGGAACAGATTTATATAGCCTAGAGATCAGCAGTAATTCCGGGAGATCTCCAGCCACCATCCGGAAGTTGGTAAACTTACCTTCAAAGCAAAGAACACTTATTCCAGTGTGGGGCGGCACAATTTAAGAGCGGCAGACTCTAATCGTGAGATCCGGGTTTGATTCCCCCCTCCTCTGCATGAAGCTTGCTGGGTGACCTTCGGCCAGTCACAGTTGTCTCCAAACTCTCTCAGGCCCACCTACCCCACAAGGTGTCTGTTGTGGGGAAGAGAGGGCGATTGTAAGCGGCTCCTGTTCCCTCTAAGCTGAGTTAGTGTGAGCTACCTCACAGTTTTTTAGCCTCCGGCTCAGGCCTTTTTGTCTTAGCTCAGGAAGGATGGCTCCAGAGCAAGCTAATTTATGCAGTAGCCAAATCGCTTACTCACAACTTTAGTGCCACCAGCTCACAAAGCAGAATTTTTGCTCACAAGGCTTAGAGGGAGCATTGACTCCTTCAGGTAGAGAAAAGCAGGGTATAAAAACCTGCTGTTCTTCTAAGCGACCGTGAATCGGAGCTATCGTCATCAAATGCAAACAGGAGACTGTAAAAGAAAACTGCAAATAGCACAGGGCCAATAAAAGGCCACGAAATGCCGGAAAAATTAATACAGGCCGGAAAACGCAATTATGTCAAATTCAGATGTAATCAAGAAACGGACAGGCGCCACTCACCACGGCACTGCTGGTTAGTTTGCGTGCGTTTCAATTCACCGACGACACGCCTACCCCAGCTATGCAAGCCGGCCTTGCCGGCGGCGAGAAACCAGGCTTTCCAGCCACCACCGCCGGCACGCCCCGCTCTGCCTCCGCCCCATCTGCCTCTTTGCTCCGCCCGCCTCCATCGCCTCCCTCCTTCGCAGCCTTGCTCGGCCTGGACTCTTGGACCGGATCCTGCCGAGCGAGGACTGGGTATTCCAGCAGCGGGCCACCATGGCGCAAGAAGACGTAGCCAGCGAGACGGCCGAGGCGAGTAGCCCCGGGCTGCTGATGGAGATCGTGAGCTCCCCGCTCAACCTCAGCCTGCTGGGCCTCTGCCTCTTCCTTCTCTACCAGATCGTCCGGGGCGACCGGCCTCGGGCCCAGCGCGACGGCGAGGAAGAGCCTCCTCCGCTGCCCAAGCTCAAGCGCCGCGACTTCACGCTGGCCGAACTGTGCCCCTACGACGGCATCCAGAACCCGCGCATCCTGATGGCCATCAACGGGAAAGTCTTCGACGTGAGCCGCGGCAGGAAGTTCTACGGGCCGGGTGAGAGGCTCCTGCATCGCCTGGGGTGGACGACTGCAAGGAGGGCCGGTGGGGGTGGGGGGGGGGGGTGACGCTGAGAGGCATGCAGCAGCGGCCCTTGGCTTTGCTTTCATTCTCCAGGTCCACGAGATCCCGGGGGTTATGAGGTTAAGGATCCTTTGCGCTAACGTCAAGACTTCCAAGAGTTTGGATCGTTATTTTTTATCCTGCGTCCATTGGTGCGTATGGCGTCGTGCAAGGGCGTGTGTGTTTGCCCCGTGGAGTTTACAGTCTAGAATTTGCTGCAAAGGAGAACAAAACCAGGGCTCGGTGGAGGGCGGGGGATAAACGGAGGAAGGAATATCTAGTAATCTGTGTCAACTCGTCCAGGATTCCCTGCATTATAAGTGAAGCAAGGAGTGGCCTGCCTAAAGACAGAGGGTGCTTGGGTGGCTGAGTTTTGAAGCGGGGTTTTGGCAGCTCCAAGCGCACAGGGCCTGTAACCCCAAATTAATTTCAGTGGGACTTGCTCCAGAGTAAGCATGCATGGGATCAGCTTTAGCCACAGGGCTCTGTAGAGAAATCATCACCACAACTCTGTGCACGTGGTAGTTTGCAGAACCCCCATTTCACCCACAAGAGTTCATTTGACATGGAAAGTTAAACTCATCCACCATTCTTCTGCTGTCCTGATTCTGGGTAGGACAGCGTCTTTAAAAGATGACTTCATTTCTCCCAGTGAATTCACTCTCCATGGAACCTAGTCACTTGGCTAATTAAGATTAGAATTACCATTTTCTGCCCGTAAACAATCCAAATGCAGTCTTCTTCAGTGTTATTCCAATCTAAATGCCTTCAACTTTCCCCAGCATTATGATTTTTTTCCAGTGAGTCTTGCCGTCTCATAATGCAACCAAAGTACAGTGGCCTCAGTTCAGTCGCTTTAACTTCTGGGGAGAGATCAGGCTTGATATGATCTAGAACCCACTTATTTGTCTTTTTGACGCGCCACTCCTCCAACATCACATTTCAAATGAATCCGCTTTCTTCCTTGGACATAGATCCAGATGGGTAGTCATGCTAGTGTGTCTGTAGCAGCAGAAAAGAGCAAGAGTCCAATAGCACCTTAAAGACTAAAAAAAATGTGGCAAAACAAATTAGGAGTTTATTCAAGGTATGAGCTTTCGTGTGCAGGCACATTTTTTTTCACATTTCCATCGTATTTGAAAAAGTGTGCATGCAGACAAAACCTCATACCTTGGACTCCTGGACTCCTAATTTGTTCTACTGCTTCAGACTAACATGGCTGATCACCTGAAAATATGTGGCAGGGTATGAACTTTCACGAGTCACTGCTGTATCTGAAGAAGAGAGCAGCAGCTTTCTTCCTGTCACCTTTCTTCATGCCCAACTTTCACACCCATACATAGTGATGGAGAATACTATAGTGTGAATTATCTTGATCTTGGTCGCCAGCAACACATCCTTACACTTCAAGACAGTTTTGCTTATAACAGCTGCTATTTCTTGCCAGAAGGCCTGGATGTGGACAGTCCCACCAGCAATGCCAATAGTTGCCAGGGTTCCCACAGTGTTTCCAGCATCAAGTGCTTAATTGAGCATTTATATGGTTCAGATGCACTGGGGTCCAATATCACCTGGAAAGTAGTTTTAAAAATTGTAGTCTTATAAGACTTTAGAGTTGTTTGCCAGGGATCTCCAGATGTTTTCCCAGTGTGTGTCTGTTAGGATAAATCCCAGATCCTTTTGCCACTTCTTTTGATAACTCAGTAATTTAGGAGTAGAAGTGAGGGATGCATATTTCAAATTGTTAATGTTCCTTCCACCAATTTTCACTCCACCTTCATCTAAATCTAATCCATCTTTCCTTATGATACGTTCTTCATATAGATTGGACAGATAGGGAGACAAGATACATCCTTGTCTGAATTGTTTCTCCAAAGTCTGTCCTTATAGTCACCTCTGGTCCAGAGTATAGGTTGTGCATCAGAATCAGATGTTGTGGCACACCCATTTCTTTTAAAACCAACCATAGCTTTTCATGACCCACACAATCAAAAACAAGCTGATTTTCTTCTGAAGTCTCTCGTATGCTGTGCAGTTGTTTCTTCAGTCTAATTGCAATACTATGTGGCATTATTCCAGTCTAGATGCAGTCCTGTGCAGTGTTACTCCAGTCTAAACAAATTTGAATGCAATCCTTTGCAGTTCTTACTCCAAACTAAATGCAATCCTGCACAGTAATTACTCTCCGATAAACAATCTAAACGCAACTCTGTGCAGTGCTGCTCCAATCTAACCCCACTGAAACCAAGTAGGTTGGGTGTTTAGCTGGCAGGTTCCTAGGATGCAGCATGGTTTGCCCTGCCCTTTCTACTCCCCATTCCTCACGGCTTTGTACAGAGTGGACAGGCATTGCAGAAATGTATTGCAAAATCTTCTATAAGGTGTAAAGCATGGTTAGCTGATTGCAGAAAAGTGTTGACTGGCTGGTGCTGAAAGGGCCGTAGCGCAGAAGCACCCTTTAATAGAATAGAATCCAGACAGCTGATGCTTTCCTTCACTTTTCATCCGTCCTGGTGGTGTCTATCAAAGTGTAATGGGAGTTTAATTATGCTAAGGGGTAACTAGTAAGCAAATGAGGAAGGTCCCTGCTCTGAGAAGGTTGCAATCTGAATTTGAGTACTTACTGAACCAATCAGCCATTTGGATTTGGAAATTTGCTCTGGGACCTGTCTTTTCTTTCCAAGGGAGGTGGGGCTAAGGCTAGGTGTGAGTCGCAAGTAGAGGGCTTACCAATTTTGTTTGTTCGTTTTTTCCCCTTTAGCACTGTGACATTGGAAAACCTAAAGGATCCATAGCAAAAGTATGATGGCACCCATTTTTATGGGGAATGTAAAATCACACAATTGAGATCATATTCGATTCTATATAGCCTGTTTAGTGTGAGGTGTTTGAAAGGCGTTATTCACGCTCACAATATATGCCAATATTACCATTCCCATATTACAGATGAGACAGGGAAGAGATAGTTTGTGGATTCTATCCAGCTTGTGGATGAGATTTAAATTTGCTGGCTCACAGGTGACTTTTTTTTTTCAAGTTTAGCCTTTAGTTATTAAGATCATAGCTATGGGGTGAAATGGCCTACCTTGGTCTATCCAGTAAAGAAAGCTGCGTCCACTGCATAACAACTGATTCACACAACCATGTTTTCCTGGGATACTCATGGTTTTCTGAATTGTCATAGTGGGCTCTAAAGGCAGTAGGGGGGATCTCTTTCCTGCTTGTAGGGCGTGTGCATTTGCCCTGTGAAAGGGTGGAAGAAAGGATGAGACAGACAATGCTCTAAGCGTGCTGAGGAGAATTAAAAGATGGAACAAATCTTATGATCAGAGTAGGGGAAAGGTGAGATGGAGCTGGCACAGCGAACACTGGGAGACATGTAGACTGGAACGGAGGGAAAGAAGGAGACCCAACCCCCTTCCACCTTGCTTCCCTGTCCAACCAGCTTATCTTGTTTGTAAAGGGGATTAAACCCCAGGCACTGAGAGCGGGAGGGGGTGGCCCAGCCTCTCCTCCTAGCTAGATTGCAAAGGATTGCTTTTTGTATGCAATCTGTGTAGGAGTAGAGAGGTTATATGGTTACACAAGACCCAAATTCTCTGGAGGTTTTCTAAATAATATTTTGGCAAGGTCAAAGATCAGAACAGAGAGATTTGTGTGGAGTAACAGATACACACAGTTGCTTAAGCAAACAGTTTCTCTTGCATAGCTCTCTCATTATGGGTGACTCTCTAGATTTCAGTCCCAATCTTCCTGCAGGAGCTTGGAGCCCAGTAGCACATTATGTGCAAGTTACAGAGGAAATTATGTACAGCTTTACAGAGAGGTGGGGTGGGGAAAGGAAAGAAGGGTGCCCAATTTTCCCCCCTGCCACTGTTCTGTTCCACACACAGGGTACCAGGAGTGTGTGTCGCCAGGAAACATCTGGAACCCGGTTTGTATGGAAGCAGCAGTTTGAGAGTAGAGCACAAAAACAGCAGGAATGGGGAACGCCTCAAGTTCCTGAGATCTTCTGTCTATTAAACCTACCTGTGCGTTATGCTTGTTCTGAGAAAGAGGAATACTATTTATCATCCACTTTGCATTGCTGCCTTTTCCAGGGTTGTCTTACATATCACTTGATAATTCGTTGCAGTGTCCTGATACAGCCCCTCCCCCATTCTTTTCTACATGTCTTCTATTACAGTATTTGAAAATATCTTTGGTAATTCAGATTTATACTCAGGACCCAGTAAATCTTGCAAGAACATCACACAGATGCCGTCTGCAGTTTGTTATCTTTAAATGTAAAAAAGTTTCCAGTCTTCATGATTAAAGAAAAGTGTGTTGGGAGAAGATGTCAAAATGGGGATTGGGCAGGACTTCTGTTTGTTGGCAAAGAAGGTTTCATTGCTACAGGAATTTCATAGTAGGAGGCAGAGTGAGAAGCTAAATAATGTTAATGATTTACTTTACTCTTTTACTGTCTAAAGTCCTTAGAGGAGTCCAGTGATAGGGAGAGACAAACAAATCTGCTGTTTCAGGATTTTCCCTGAAATCTCTGGGTTGGGAGATTTGGGAGGTGGAGCCTGGAGAGGGTGGGATTTGGGGAGGGATCTCAGCAGAGTAGGCCATAGAGTCCACCTTCCAAAGCAGCCATTTTTCTCCAAGGGAACAGATCTTGATAATCTGGAGATCAGTTGTAATAGCAGATATCCAGGTGCCACCTGGAGGTTGGTGACCCTAGGTGACCATAACAAAAATGCCCTTCTAAAGGCTGTTACACATGTAATGATAACCATGGTTTAGGAATAATTCACTTCTTCCCTTTGCTACTTGTATCCAAAGTTCCTTTGTTCTTGTTGGGCTTGGTGCCAGAGTACATTTGAACCTCACTAAACCATGGTAAAGGGTGCTCCTGAACTCCTCTTGTGTTTGAGTTTAGGAGCACTCTTAATCACAGCAAACATCCCATTTATCAGCAAATCCTGTGTGTTGGGGGTTCATGTGTAGACCAGGGCGACAGAGGACTCAGTGGTGTCTGATCCTATGGCCTGCTCCCCATTCCTAAACCAGGACTTTCATAATAACTGCACTAGAAATGACTGTTTCTTCATTTTATATATTCATAAACTATAGTTGGGAATGTGTGGGGCTACTCAAAGAACTTTAACTGTCATCATGCGTGGGATCCTCTTTTCTTAATCCTTCCCCCCCCCACACACACACACATTGTCTCTTAAGCACTATAAACAATGGGGTCTCTTACTTGTAGTGCTCCGGTTCTCATAGACTGGGTTTGGCAGTGTGGGAGCTCCCAGAATGCCATTCTTTCCCATGTGCTGGGGTAACATGAGATGCCTAGGATCATATGGGAAGAGCTTAAGTTGTGGCTTTTCTCACATGACCTCAGGCTTCTTGTGTTTTGTTTTGTTTTCCCTCTGCTGCTTCCACACAGACTGGATCCCAACATGACCTTCAGCTGAGTAAATAATATAGTGTGTGTAGTTGGTGGGCTTTCTGCATATCACCAGTTCCAGTGGCTGTCCCCTACCACTTAATGTTTTTAGCAACTACTGTAAAATTTTAGAACGGGCCAGGTATTTCTATCAAGAAGAAAAACAGGTTTTTATTCCCTGCTTTACCGTAAGGAATCTCGAAGCGGCTTACAATCACATTCCCTTCCTCTCCCACAACAGGCACCTTGTGGGGTAGGTGGGGCTGACAGAGTTCTGAGAGAACTATTACTGGTCCAAGGTCACCCAGCCAGCCTCATGTGGCTGAGTGGGGAATCAAACCCAGTTCTTTATATTGGAGTCTGCTGCTCTTAAACAGAATACCACACTGACTGTCAGTGTAGTTCCTGGCCCATGTCTGGGGGACGGGGACGTCAGTCCTGTTTTCTCTCCTGCCCCCTTTTCCACCTCCTAATACAATGCCTTCTTCCACCTGTTTTCCTCACAGAAGTCATCTTGTGCTAAAATGCCAAGGTTAGAAACCAAGTACAGCAATATTTGGCAGAAATGTGTATGCAGGGTACGGGACGTACAACACTTGAAAAAAAAAAAACCTGTATAAAGAGTTACTCAAGGGACTGTTTTCAAAGCCAAATCAATGGTCTTCTTCCCCAAGCAGGGAATTAAGCACATCATGTGTTCTTGATCTTATCAAGTCCTCAAAGTTAGGAAGATGCTGTTCTAATAGCTAATATTCTTCTCTTAAGATGGCCCTTATGGCATTTTTGCTGGAAGGGACGCATCCAGAGGTCTTGCTACGTTCTGCCTGGATAAAGAAGCACTGAAGGATGGATATGATGACCTTTCTGATCTGGATGCCACGCAAAGAGAGACCTTGAACGACTGGGAACAGCAGTTCACGTGTAAGCATTCCTAATCTTGTGCTGCCTGTGATTTTTTTTCAAATCTACAAAATCACATCCATATAATTATTACACGCTGGGACTTGAACCTGACTCATTCATGTATATTATACACATGCTTGTATTCCAAGCTGTAGTTTGCTTTCAGCAAAGGTAATAAAATGGGATGTTACAAATTTCATGATAACTCTGCTTCAGTTCAAAAGTTCCAAGTTTCTGTTGTGGGTTTTCAACACGTGGGTTGAAATTGCAGTTGTACTTTCCCCCCAACCCTATTAACAGAATTTGCTAGAAATGGATCCATCATGCCTGTTTTTGCATCGGTGGTATTCAGAGACTGATACATAATATAAAAATGGCATTAAAACAAAAAAAATGGGGAATTTGGCAAAGAAAATGGGTAAGATGAAACGTTCTCTCACCGATGCACAATACGAATAGGTACCATTTATTTGGGAGGTCTCTTCTGTGAGTCGCACTAAGATCTTACACAATTATTTGCATAAGAAATGCTACTTGCCTTTTTCTTTGGAGATACACTAACTCCAGATTTTCTTGCAAATTCTGATTTGCATTGATGTTAGTGAAACAATTTTTTTTTTAAACAGGTATTTAGAAAAATAATATCTTTATTTTCCTTTTTTGTCATGTTCAGTTAAATACCACTATGTGGGCAAGCTGTTGAAGGATGGTGAAGAGCCCACGGTCTATTCAGATGAAGAAGAAACAAAAGATCCTGAACAACGCAAGAAAGATTAGTGAACACCTGAAAGAAAAATATGGAGTTTTTGGATTTTTAAAGGACCCTTGGTCACATTCCGGTTCTATTTTACTATTTGAACATCAGCTCTTTTTTAGAAATGGAGAGCACCTCTGTTGATTTGGCTGTAACTAAACACAGTTTAATCTACATTCCCAAGAAACTTTGCCAGACAACGCTGAGCTGCTTAAATCCAAGCTGTGTGGTCCAAATTGGAATTTCAACCAAAAATACCCAAAATTTTGGTAAGAACGTACATTCGCCCAAGCCCCTGCGCTCTGCAATTCCCAGTCATTTGCTGGTAACTTGACAAAAGGGCTCCTACATATGTCCTATTAAGGAGTCACTGCAAAGCTGGATGGCATCCAGACAACAAGCAGATGCTAGGTTTCCCCCCTCACCTCACATGACTTCATAGAGGTGACAGCTTTCCTGAAATATCCTGGATCACAATGAACATTTCTTTACAAGGGAATGTTTGACCAACTGCTGTTCCATCCTCTCCCTACATAAATAATGCTGAAATGAATGCTGTCGGCGACCTTTTCCTTTTGAAATCTGTATGATTAAAGCAGAGTACACATCACTGTAACTATTTTGGAAAAGGGATGGCATGGTTTATTCATAACGTACCAAATGAATATGGGGTTTTAATTTTTAAACTTGCCATTTTTTAATATGGCGATTTACATCCAGGTATAGAATTAGTATAGTCAGCCGTACTGGTTTTAAACTTGTCTGCTTAATGAAGTTAAAATGCCTTCTGACATAGAGAGGCGTGTAAACTGAGCAAAGACTGATAAGCTTCATTTACTTTGAACATACTTGTCACAGATTTATAAGATCTTATAATCAGTGGCTACTAAAGCAGTGAATACATGCAGCCAAATACAGTGTACATACCTATTTGGAAATGTAAAATGTCCACCAAGGTCAAAGGGCATAGGCAGCCATCCAGCTAAAGTCAACCTTCTTAAATGGTCTTTCCCGCTTAAAAGTAATATACACCTGTTGTACCTTCCAAAGGTGGTACACTAAAGCAGAATGCTAAGAGGGGTCTCTTTCTGCTGTTGCTGTTAGTGCTTGGAAGCATCTTGAAACACAAAGCTGAGAAAAGACTTAACAGAAGCAAATGAGTTGAGCCTTGGGGAAACAGACTAGTGGTGCCACAAGACCCCTTCTCTTTCCTATCAGGCAAGCATAGTTACCACCTGGGGATTCAACATGGCGTGTGTGGGATCCAGTTAATGGTTAAGCCCCTGCACCAGAATTTTCTGATTGGCACAGGCTCAGTGTGCACTGGACTTGTAACACGGATGTTAACAAATTCTGCAGCTGGGGGTGGGGTCAGAAAGGAGACATAAACTCTTTCTAGCTGAGAACTAGTTGGGCAACAGAACAAATTGCTACGGTAAGTTGTAGGACCTGCTTGGCTGGTGACTAAATCATCTGGGTAACCACTGATTTTATATACGGTTTAGATCTAGGATAGTGGTGTCCAGACAGCATTGATTTCAATTCTTTAAAGCTCATTCTTCAATTAAGAGAATAATTCAGACAAGCTTTTCTTGTTCTCCATAATTGGATCTTAGCCTGCATAGTGAAACCGCAGAGCATGCTGTGAGAGTTCAGTGCAACAGGTCAGATGGGTATTACCTGTGCACTGTGTACCCTAGAACTCCACTGCAATGTTCAGAGGTTGCTCACATGGCAAATGAGTATAGTCTCTCCCCCATGCTCAAGATAGCAAGTGAGTCTAGGGAATCCTCACAGTGGCGGCAGCTGTATTAAGTGACTTCAGTTACTATGGTAGAGCAATAAGCTTCGTTGTTTTAATGGGTCCTTTTCCTTTCTCTCCCCAGTTTCTTCACATAAAGCAATAATACTGTTCTTGAAATAACAATTTCCATTGCTCAGAAATGACTTTTCTAATGATAACTGCTGACTGGCCCATTCTTAACAGGAGAAACACTTTACAGAATATATATTTTTTTGCCTGTGGGTAACACACTGCGCCTTAGAAGACCAGATTTTGTTGGCTGAAGTGTTATGACCTACCTCTGGAAATTGTAGGCTAATGAAGTCTTTAGTATTGCTGCATTCTTTCTTTAAAAGTCACTTGTAATCCTTGCAAAGTTTTGGATGGCTTTATTTCAAAGCAAGGACAACAGGGTTGTACTTGATTAAAATAAATAAAACAACCTTCCTAGACTATGGGGCCTCTTTGCTTGAGCTAAAAGCAAAATGTGGTATTCTTGCCTTCCTCTGAAGATGTGCAAGTGATGTGTTAATGACAGCGTCTCACTTTTGATCCTTCCACTGACAGCAAAATAAATATTACGAAGCCTCTGCTTATTTCACCCTTCATACATGAAAGGGATGAATCTAACAAGGTTGGAAGTGTGACTTCACAGGTAGGTAGCCTAATGTAAGCAATATAAATAAGACTGAGGGTACAGAAAGATCACTAAAATAATCTATGTATCTGTCTGCTACTGAAGGGACAATACTTGAGAAAAGGAGGCACTCCTGTTACGTTTACCAGTGCTCTGTTGTCCTAACTCAAGAGTCATACCCCTTTGCAGCTAAGGGATTGGTGAAATTAAGAAAAGAGGCTACTAGTTGGTCCTAGCATTAGGCAAATGGAAATGGACTACTCTAGGGGCCTGCAGCCACACTGAACACTAGCCCAATATACTCTTCACTAGCTCAGGCATCTTACTGGACCAGGGGAAGACTTTCTGACTGGTCTGAAGTCTGTGGCACCCAGGGATGGAACCAGAAAGGAAAGACTAATTGAAGTATCCACAGGAACATTTCTATTGCACCTGCTTTCTCCCCAAGACAACTTCCCCATTAGTTTTGTGCTGAATCCTCGGCATTTCACTCTGAATACCTCTGGAGTAGCAAACAAATTCTATTATGCCCTGTTTATACTTTTTAGTCTTTTTCCATTATCAAAAAGCTGCCATAGCTATGGAAATTTGGACAATTACCCCCCAAGCCGTTTAGATGCTACAGTAGCTTCAAGACCATCAAGTCTGCTTATGAGTACTTTAGGGACTTGCCCAGTATGCAGAAAATATTTTGTGGATGTATTTTATGAAGAGGATAAAAAACACTACAAAAGATGCAATAAAAACTAAGCCTTTTCATTGCCCTTCAAAAGCCATGGAATATTTAACCAGTTGGAAAGAGGGACAGGAGGTGAAAATGACCTGAGTCCCAGTTAGAAACTGGAATGCACACACATCCCCTAACTGGGTCCAAGATGCTGTAATCTTACATTGATTCATACCCCTCTGTAGCTAAAGGGATAAGGTAGAGTATAAACTCAGGGAAATCTAGTCTTTAATTCATCATTCCTCCACAAAGATTATTTCATCTGTAAAGGTGGCAGACCCCAGCCACATTTTAGAAAGGTGCAGGGAGAAGAGGGTTGAAAAGCACAAAATAAATAAAGCAACTTCTGGCTCTGGCTCTTTTCTCTGTACATAGTACTGCTCAAATTCGAGGTTCAGTGACCTTGTTTTTGAAGCTAGGACAAAAGGTTTGTACTTGATTTCAGGGTTTTTTTTTTAAAAAAAATCTTTGTTTAGTCCTTTATTAGTGCAACGTAGAAACTACTATATTACATTTTATTCTGCTCTTTCTCCAAGGAGATTAGAGCAGTCCAACTCTTCACAACAGCCCTGTGAGGTAAGCAAGACTGACTGGCCCACATTGACCTACTGAGCTTTGTAGCAAGTAGTGATTAGATCAAAGTTGCCCTAGTTCTAGTCTAGAACACTTACCACACTGACACCCTATATTGCTAGTCAAGATCAGAGCAAAAAACTACTCAATTCTGAGCTCTGGAGCTCGATCTCATGCTGTTGAGAGGGATTTCTCACGTGTTTATCTCCAGTCCCATTCTTCCATAGTTCCCCAACTTGCACAGCTCTATAGTAATGTTGTTCTTCATTGTTTTCCTAATGGAAATAGTCCTGTGCTTGGTACGGAAACTGCTTGGTTGTGCCTCAAACTCCTGTGGCCAATAAGCTTCTGTGTTCCCCTAACAATCCAGTGCAACTTCACTTCGTTGCAAACCATTCAGAAGATAAATGAAACCTTCAGGAACGTAGCTCCACCCCTACATCAGTTATCTGTAACCATCTATTACCTAACCAGTCACTACAGGAATGTGGATTTTAGCACATTTATGTAAGCAGTTGCAAACTAAAGGGCTGAACAATCCCCACACAGCAGCTAGTGAGTAAACAAGGGATTCTTGCATTTTAGTAAAAGACCTTTGAAAAACTATCCTGTCAAGCTACACAGCAAGTTATTTCAGAAAGCTATGCAAGCTCTGTCTGTGCACAGTTTAGAGCTTAGTTTGAAGGTGTAGCCACTCCAAGGAATTAGTTTCAAAGCCAGAGCTTGTTTTCAGAACATGCAAGAGATCAGAGAGTATTTCTGAATATATACAGAATGAACTTTTCACCATGACACAGCAAACCCTACACATCTGGGAATGGCTTTGTAATCAAAGACATGTGGCCTCAAGGGACAACTAGGCTCAGACATCTTTTTGTTGAGAGTCAACCATCTGGCAGACTGCTTGAGGCAGCGTTCTCTCTCCCCACCCCTTATGCCAGACCCCAGCCTGTATTTAAACCGAACCAGGCATTTCAGGCCAAGGACCAAGCATAAAATTAACACCAGCATCTGCTTCAGTCAGACATTCCCATCTGACCTTCAGCTGCTAGTCTCAGCTAGGGAGGTAGACCATCATGGTAAAGTCTTAGTTCCTGGGTGGACACAAGATGGCAGAACGCAGGAGTCTAAGCCATATGAAGCCTAGGTAAGAATTCAGCAGAATCCAAAACTGTGTAATGTGATTGGGTATCACACTTGATGATGAATTTACGTCATCCCATCTTGCAGATGTTCCCCAATCTTAACTTAGTTCTCAATGGCAAGAAAATTAAGACAAGCTTAATTCCAAAAGTATTAACCAGGAGGGTATTACTTGTCAGTTTAATACATCATAAATTAACATTTAAACAATTTTACATAAAATAAATACATTTTATTTTTTTTCATAATTAAGTCACATTTTTTTCTGAGCAGTACAAGTTGAATCAGAAACATGTCTACAAACTTGGCTTTTCAAAATTGAGAAAGCTTACTAGAAACATCCATAGTTGTTTTCACAAATCTATTCATGTGAATTTGACCAATTTGTTTTATTTTAAACTTACGCTGCCAGTCCTTATGCATAAGTTGTTCAAAAACAGAAAGCCTGGGGAAAAGATCAAGACATTTAATGAGAGAAATTCATATTCCTAAATCACTGGGGTTTTCCCCAAATAAATTGTCAGCTCTTATCTATTTACTTTACCCCTGCCTTGGACCTTGGGAAAGAAGAGGCTCATTTGTGTGCTCTCTACACCGCTCCTCAGAGGAGAAGCGAGGAAATTAAGTAGGGAAATTTCATGTCTGTAAATATGAGATCTTCCTGTTTCATTATTCCATTAGTGAAGGGGGTGAGGGAGAAATGAATGGGCCCTAGTCCCACTCCCTTTTCCTTCTCATGTACCATCAAGGGCCAGTGAATCAATGGGTTCTTTTTTTAATTAATCGGATACTGACAGGCACGACAAATTTATCATAAGCATCTCTTTAAGAGGCAACAAATAGCTTTTGTATGCTTGCAACATTAATAATATCTGAGTGAGGTGTAGAAAATTCATTCCATTCCATTGTCAGGTTTTTATTTAAAGAGGAAAAACTCAGTTCCAAACAAAGTGTGTTGCATTTCCATAGATTTAGTATGGTTCTGGTTTTTTCCAAGGCTTGGGGTTTACTTGAAGTGCATTCCCCTCCCACTTGGGTCCCTTCACACTAGGAGAAAAAAAACCATCATTCCCATATTTACCTTGTGATGCAGAACATGGGTTGCAGCATTACACTGATGCCATGAACTGCTATAAACAAACCCCATTAGGTCTGAATCCATATTCCAGAGGGTCAAAGTTCGCATGCTTTTCATAGAGTAGGGCTATAGCATTTTCCCAGCACTGCATTTCTTGTTTACTGCTATGAAATGAATGCAAGGCTCTCCACGGTTCCTTTAAGTATGAACATTTTGAGGAGATACATATATGCACACATGCACAAACTGGTTTAAAAAAAATACAAGAAGGCCCACAGGAAAGGGATTTTTGTTCCTGTGAACACTGAACGTTGGTGACATATATTGCTGGAGCTGTGGAATGGGTTTTCCTATAAAACACATCTAAGCAAACTTTTAAAAATTCCAGAACAAATAGCAACCAAGTGCAAAAAAAGGAGTGTTATTTTCAGATCAAAACACTTTGCTTGCTACATTGGGAAAAAGCATTCACAGGAGTGGGCTTGGAGACGCTTGGAAATGTTCGCCACTAACCAACTTTTAACATTAAACACAGAGACTGCCTGCATACCGTAGTTCATTACTACTTTATTAGAGCAGAAGTTAACAAACATGGATGGTATGCTAGGGAATGTGTATTGTGAAAGTTACTGTGACATGTAATAAATAAAGCATGTTAAAATGAAAGCAGACACCATACAGTTTTTAAAATTTAACTAAAATATGTTGACGTTCCCCTCTCCATATGGAATAGTATTCCACAGCACTGTTGGCCATTTGGTAAGATAATGAATAGCATTGCTTGTGGGTTTCAGTACTACCTACTGCTGAGTAGTCCTACTGTAGTCAGGTTATTTGCAAATTATAGCCATGGATTGTATCAGCATCATCATACCTCTTTCCAGGTTTTCATACAAATGTTAAACAATAACTGAATAAGAAATTCTGTAGCTCAGACAATCTAGTTATAATTCAGAAGGTCACTTACTTGAAGGTTAAAATACCAACCAGCACTAAAGAAGATTTCAACCCCCCTCCTGGTGTTCAAAGGTTTGTTCAGACCATTCCCCATTCAGCATTCCAGAACTATTAAACCCAACAGAAGCAGAGCAAAATGTCACTAGCCTGTCAAGATCTGGAGTTCCTCCAATTTTTTCAAGCTAATTGGAGGAGGAGTAATCCATTCTATGACATTTGTGAACCAATTAAGCATGGAAATCTTTTGGCAAACTGGCATGGCTCTCACTGGTTTTCAACAAACAGAACATATACCAACTGTGATTGCAGACAAGCTCTATTAAGTTGCAGCAAAAAAAACCCATCTGGACAATGACTTAGCTCTACACCAAGGGGCAACAGACTTAGGTGGAGTAACAGGGGAGCACAGCCTTGGAACCATGGTAACTATTTGGGCCTAGTCATACACTGTATTCATAAAACCCCAGTGGAGGCTGGCAATAACAGAGCTGCACCAACAAACAACATCTTGCGAAAGTCATATACTACCCAACCCAACGTGTGTCTCAAATGGCAAAGTGTGCAGTTAGTTATAAATATGTTCCTTTTCTGTCTTGGCCACTATGTGTTTTTTTCTCTTGCACCATCAGCCCCTTCCTCTTGCTAAGGCAGAACTTCCTTGAATCTTTTAAGTTAAAGTTTACTCAACTGGCATACAATTAGCTTATGCAAAACTCCTCTAACTGTACAGTGAAAACAGAGCAGAACCCACAGATTCCACGTTTTTTCATAAACTCAGCGGGGACTGTTCATTTTGCTCAGTCCAAACCTCTAGAAAATTCTTCAAAATGGCTTACATCATGCACTTCAGTAACATGTTTTTGGTCCTTCGTTGTAGCCATCAAAATCACGGAGACTGATTTTGCCACCTATTTTACCAAGCAGGTTGTTAAAGCTATCCTAGCTTTCCCAGCATGCAAACAAAGGGGCCCAAGCAAACACCTCTATCACTGTATGTCTAGCTTTACAGTTAAGTTTTCAAAAAGTTGTATAAAAAGGACCCATCTTGATCTTCCACGTTCAACAGTTTCAAGATCCCCACTGTCCTCCAAAACTGGTGAAATTAGCATCTTCTTCCAAGTTCTGCTCCACGGAAAGAGTCAGGGTATTGATTTGTCTGAACTATTTCAACAGGAAACAAAGGCCATTCATCAGAATCTGTTTCAGC
>NW_015176464.1:489029-500852 GCF_001447785.1 Gekko japonicus | reverse complement strand
ACAGCTGCTGCTCATCCAAAAGGAGCTTGCAGAACTGAAAGCTGTTCCACCCTTATATGCCCAGTGTCTCGTGTCATCATCTACTTGTACATTCCACTACTTCTACCACCTCCCTGAACTCACCTAACAATTACCTTTTCACTCTGACTTTGCAAGCTCTCAGCTGCCCCTCGATTTCATGCCATCTCTCACCCATCACACTGATGCCTGCTTTCCCCTTACCTGCCTGTTGGCGGGGTTCTCGAAGCTGAGAGTCACTCAAATGAACGACATCTCTTGCTTTTACCTCTTCTGCCATGGCGTGGAGTGTTTTACATTTCATACTGTGGTGTAAAACCTTGCTACATTTTCTCTGTATCTTGCTGAGGGACTCCAGCTCTCCACAATGGTTTGCTTCAAGGAATCGGGGCTCATTGTCACGCAAACAGTTATCAGAGGATCTTTTCTTCTTTCTCTTCTTCCTGCTGGCTTGCTCCTCTTCACTGGATGAGCACTTGACTTTTTGCCCTTCATGTCTTAATTTACTGCTGGATCTCTTGAATGTTGTCTTAAGCCTTTGCTTGGGATGCTTTGTCAAGTCAAAGCACTCGGAGTTTGTACAAAAACTGCGTTTGCTGCAATCACCATTTTGGACACAAATCAGCAATTCTCTTGCTCTTTCCTGGCTGAGAGGCCAGGCCTTGCAGCCACTTCTGCAGCCCCCATTCCTTCTCTCCATTTTGCTTTGTGACTCATCAAAAGCCTCACTAAAATATTCAGAATCACTACTGATCTCTTCCAGTAAATCCTTCAATTTATAAATATGGCCAAATGGCTTCATAGGTGGTAAAACTTTCATTCCCGTATTCTCTTCTTCGGATCTGTTATCACAATTAGTACTGGTGCTTACTAGAAAAGGACTATTCAGTTCATCACATGGTAGTCTATGACTGACTTCACCCAGTGAATCCCTGCACCACACCAGACATTGATTGGTGAACTCTCTAGAACGGGCCTGACTTTTGGGCACAACCTCTCTCGGCTCAGGTTCCTCATCTGCTATTTCCCACACGTAACTATCAGTGTCTCGAAAGTCTCTCTCACGGAGGTCTGGTACAAAACTCACTTCTGTAAGACACTGCCCATCTTTGTTTTTCAGGCTGACCTGGAAGTCATTCCCATTATGGGACACCACCCTCTGCCACCAGGACTCAGTCCCTGTGTTGTGTGTCACCGGACAAATTCGTGCATATCTTGGGGTTTGGTAGTAGTTTAGTAAATAGTGTATGAATTCCTCTGTTTCATAAACCTTTTGCTTCTTGCAGTTTCCTGCACTAGAGACTCTGGAGGAGCACCCCAAGTCCAGGCTTTGACAGTCCTCCCGGGCAGGAGATTTTTTGACTTTGCAGTCTTGAGTGACTGTAACTTGCAACAAGCCACAGTCCTGATAGCAGTCTGTAGCCTTTTCCGTTAAGCGTCTACTAACTGGTCTTGCAGCTGGCTCATTCAGAACAGTCCTCACAAGGTGACAAGGTGATCCAGGCAAGCCAACTGGAACATATTGTTCCTCCTCCTCCTCCTCAATATAGGCATTATCTAATCGGGCTAACTGATGAGGGGGCTCTCTCTCATCCTTTACTTCTTTGCACCCAAGACTACCAGAGCTGGACTTCTCTTTTAGCACATTTTGTATCTCAGGTGAAGGAAAGCAATCCTCCCTTTCATTTTCACTCTCCAACAGAGGCTCCCTTATTTGCCTGGATGATAGCACAAAATCCTTCAAAATAAAATTAGAGACACAGAATTACAACAAACTGAACAAGCAACACCAGCAGAAAGTAAACAACTGAGAGAAGCCTAACTATAAGCAACGTTTATAATGCTGATGCAGTTTTCCTGCTTGTGGGCTTCCTAGAGGTAGCTGGTTGGCCACTGCGTGAATACAATGCTGCTCACACAGAATGGGCCTTTTGTTTGATCCAGCATGGCTCTTCTTATGTTCTTAAGTTCCATGGAATTTGGGGTTAACCCCAAGATCTTCTGGTGCTAGAGGCAGAAAATCCTAATGACACCTCTGCCCAATTAACTGAGCAGTATCCATTTGGAAGAAAACATGGCCGAACAGGAGCTGTGTAAAAGTACAGCAGTGCTCATGCACAACTCCTGGTCCCTCCTTTCCTTCCTGTCTCTCCCAAAACAGCCTTGTTTAGGAAAGCTTCCCAGTGGGTTGTACCCCATGGGTCAATGTCTCCTGGTCCCAGTACACATACTCTGAGGCAAGAAACGGAACCTTCCTGAATGACAGATCAACCTTTGGGAGCTGCTTTCTCATCAGGTAGCCCAGTTTCTCTGTAAGGAAATGCATTTTTACTGCCAGTTCACTTTAAAGGAACAGTATTTAAAAAGCTAATGAAATCCCATCGAGTAACTGGGCCTGCCTCTCAAGAGCTGTGGTTCTGCAGCTTCTATCGCACATAAAAATTACACATTCCAACATCATGTTTCAATGACTACGGATTATTATCCTGACATCATGAATCCTAATGTGGGTTACTGAGTCCCCTATGGTAATGGGAACTCCAACAATCAAAAGAAAAAATTCTACCAGAGTTTCTATGATCACTTATTACAGGATATGAGAGAGAGAGAGATTAATCAAAAGCCCTTGATCTTGCCAAGGGCTCACTAGCAACACTCTATTTACCTCCTGAACATGTGATCCCACCCCAAACTCACAGCAGGCACAGACCGGCCCATCAAAATGAGGTGCCTTGGACATGGATAAAGTCTCTTCTTATATGTGCCTATATAATTGTCCATGACAAAGACGTTTAGAATTTAGAATATTTTTAAAAATATTCTTACTTTTATTTGGTTTAACAGCACTGTAAGCAGCCTGATTGACTCCACTCTTCTCTGAGCTAGGAGGTATTTCCTCTCTTCCCATTCAGGCATATTCTCTGGCCACAGCTCTTCTTCAGCTGTTACCTTCTGTTGCTTTCTTGGGCGTTTTTCATCCCGATCTATCTGTCTTTTCTCTCGTCTCTTGATCTTAGACTTCCTCTTTCCTTCTCCAACCTTTTTTTCATCACCACCATCATCACGTCTTTTTCTAGGCAATTATTAATATGGGACAATTTAGATGAAAAATCATTTCAGATATTTTTAACCCTTGGAGGGCAGGAGGGATGATTCTCTTTAAAGGTACCAATATAAAGTACTTTCACTCTCAGAATCTATTTGCGGTTACAAGCAATAGGCTAGCAGTTCTTAGAAATGTCTGTTTTAAGTCAAAATGTATCACATATCTCCAGGGCAATGGAAAATATTTTATGATATCCTGAGTTTCTCACTTGAAATGTCTCATATTCCAAAAACTTCCATAATATTAGATCTAAAGTCATGCACTGCAGCACCAACTAACTCATAATTACATGTATGTTAAGTCTCAGTACCATTAATAGGACTTGAACACATCTGTCAGTAGACTGCAGTGAGTACAGAATTTGACTCTTCTTTTCCCAGACGAGCTACTGACTCAGTTTGTTTCACTTTGGTTTCACAGTTATGCTGGTGTCCAAACCACCATCTGACACTCAGATCTCCACATTTTAGTTTTGACTCAGAGAATGGTCTACAGTTCTAGGCAGGTTTGGCCCCATAAACTGCCTGGAAGGGGAATCTTCTGGTAACCATATTTAAGCAGCTCTCGGCTCTGAAGAAGATCAAGGAATAAATGTGATAATTTCCTATTAAATAGGCTGGTAATACAGAAACCAAGGAGCTGAGGTATACTAGTATGCTGTGAGAGAACTGCTAGTGGGCTGTAATTAATTCGAAGTACCCACCCAGAGAAGGCATCCCTGCTTTATCTCTGTATGATTTAGTGTTCTGGCAGCCTCTGCTAGGAGCAGGTAATTCTCTGCATTGGGGACAATGTAATCATTCTGACACTGAGCCCACAAAGCAGGCTGTCAGATGCATTTGTGCACAAGCCACTGCTCTGAGATAGTTGCCTTCCAATCAGCGATTAGTGCAGAAACTTCACCAAGTGGCATCATCTAAAATTAGGCAATTACTACTCGCACACACTCTAAAAGTTAAATCTTCTGGAGTATATGAGTATTAATTGGGAAGGAGCACGCCTCAGCTGTAAAAAGTCTAGAAACACTGCAACAGGGGTTTTGCCCATAGTAAGGTTTCTATGGAAACAGAACAATCCTGAAGAATATAAACTGTGTTCCTATTTATTTTCTAGGAGGTAATTAGAGTATGCAACACCACTTTAAGTAGGTGCTTGGAAATCCCAGGGCTACAGGGTTCTGCATTTTATGATTTCTAAAAGGGTGGGGAAAGAAAATCCCGCAGGCCCAAATAGGTTGGAAGACTTTTTTTAAAAAATCCAGAGTTACAATGTCTGTCTTTAGCATAATAATGTTTGTTCCAAATATAACAGAGTAGGTGGAGCCCAGACCTCCCTACAGAACTAGAACACTGGCTCAGGTGTACTTGGTGCTCAGGTGTACTCTGGCACTGAAGAAGCTCTCTTGGGAACTAAAGAAGGTTGAAAAAACAATTAGGGACACGCATTTACATTTGGACTCAGAAACCAACACTGGAACCCAAACTACAACATATACTTTCTCAGAAATTAATTTTGCTTTAAGGCAGATGTAATACTGCCTCAGCGAATTGCAGCAGTGAAAAACAAAGTGAATTGTGAACAAGAGATCCTAAGCCACTACACCCTTGCCATTCAACCTCAGCTTATTTCCGTATTTACAACTGATTGCCTTCTCAGTTAGAGCTTAGGGATAAAATATATACTGCCCTTTCACCACAGGCAACCTCTTGTTGGTTAATGATTAAGCAAAGGCCATTGACAAATTTTAGCACTGTTGTATTATTCAGTAAATTACACAGACAACAGTTAAAATGTTAACAAAGACCTCATTATATTATTGTTTAGGTCAGAGTCAGGATGGAATTAAGGCAGAATTTGAAGCCATGCTGTCTTTTTAGAGTACAGGCTATCTCACAAAAAATGTTTTGACTGGCTAGATAAGTAAGAAGCAGCCAAAAGGCAACCATACAGCCAAACCAAACAAAATTTGATTCTGGGCGCAGGAATCAAATTCTTGACAGCTTCCATTTTTAAAACAGCAGTAGTAGATTTCCTTACGGCTGCAAAAGTATGCTCCCTGTAGGTAAATTTGCAAGAATCTCAGAAGCCAGCAAGCTGGCTAAACGAGAGTTCAAGTAGTTGGAGGCAAGGCTGAAATGCCCTGCAGAGTTTACAGCCACCCCCAATGACTTGCAGATGGAATGCAAAGTGGCAAAAACAGTGAAATTATGCAAATTTATTCAATTCATCTTGCCTTGGTACAGCATTTGAAAATAATTTTATTTTTTTTCATTTTTCTACATGGAGCTCATGCATCCTTGGGCAATTTTTTCTTCTTTCAGTAAACTTTTAAGAAGTCAAGTTCCTCACCTTTCAGTACCTCTTTTCCCTCTGTTTTCCTCCCTCTTCCTCTCTCGCTCTAGCCCTTGCAGGGTTAATCGTTCCAGGTTCCTCTGGTTTATAGCACTCTCACTGAAATGATTGGTAGTATCAGCCGATACCTGTTTAAAAATAAAGAGAACAAAAATGTAGTATTGGTCACTCCCTCAGATAAAGTTCACAGAGTCTACAGATCCAGCCTCAAACTTGTAAACAGAAGTCCTTCTGTCCTTCAAACCATTCTGGCTCAGGTATATCCAGTACAGACCTTTCCAAGAAGCCCAGTGTAGACAGTAGGCCTGACTGCCGGCAGATTCATTCTCTTCTTCCACACAATTCTATTGAAACACTAAAATCCAGCTGCTTTCAATAAAGTCAATTTTATTTGTCCCACTGAGAAACAAATGCCAGTGACTATGAAACAGCAATGATATATGCATGGATCCAAATGGCGGCATGCTCCAACCCAAGAATCTCCACCCATGTCACCTTCAGCTGATCCATATACCAAACTGCAAATCACTTTTTACTGGGAGGAGGAAGGAACAATTTTAAAAGGCAATTGAAAGGTTTCACTGCAAGACTTGTTGAAAAGAATACAGATGGCCAATGTCTTAAAAATTGTTATTTACCCTTTCATTCTAAATGTGGCTCTTTAGGGTGTTTGTCTCCATTAGCTTGGATGTCTCTTATACATCCGGAACTATATTTAGCTGAATGTCTCTTATACATCCAGAACTATATTTAGTTAACTTTTATGTACTATTACAATTCAGAAAGGCAAAAACCATCAAAATTAGTTTTCCAGGTTAGTCATTTGATATGACTGAAACCCCCTTATTAAGACTGTTCAGGAAACTAAACATACATTGAAAAAATAAAATCCAAGTTATTCAAGTAGCATTCATATGAATAACGTCACTGCCTTAAGCACCTTTGTGGAGTCTGCACTTTACAAACTCTTTAAAAACCCTTTATTTTATAAACATTTATAATGTAATTTCCCAGCTATCTTAGATTATAAATTCCCTGGGGCAGGGGACCTGTCTATGTTGCTCTATGTAACTGTAGAGCACCATGTATAATATCACAGCATAAAAATAAATAATTTTACAGAAAAAAACACAAAGGCAAATTATTCACATAATTAAATATCAGATAATTAAATATCAGATAATTAATATCAGAAAGCATACCAATTGGATGTGCTAAGTAAAGGTATATTTTAAGAAATGGCATAATGCAAGAATAATTTCTGATAACCAATCAAACTTTCAATATGCAGGAGCAGACACTCCATGCAAGGAAGACCAAACTGAGTAAATCCTAATAAGAGTGTGAAAGCAACAAAGATTTTCATGCCAGACTGAGGTACGAGGTTTCATGGAATAAGAACCACTTCAGCACCCACTTGCATCTGATAACATGTACTCTAATCCATGAAACCTTATGCTACAATAAATCTGTTACCCTTTAAGGTGGTAAGAGACAATATTGTTTTGTTGCAACAGGCCAGCATGACTACCATACTGGAACCTGCATGATGCTTCTTACCTTAATATTACATGCCAGAGCTTTTCCATCATCCCCTTTAAACATCAGCTTCATTCCCTTAAGTGTCTCCATAGCTTTTGCAAAAGCTGTGGACTCCTGGTACTGGACATAAGCTTCAAATGTTCGCAGGCCACGAAAAATGAAATTATTCATGTTTCCTCCCACCATTTCTTGCCTATAAGGATCAAGCATGGGAATATCTACGTTCTTGATCTTTCCAAAACTTTCAAACACTGCTCTCAAGATATCTTCGCTTGGTGTTTCACTACCTGAGCCTCTTAGGGCAAACCATTTGCACGGCAATCCTTCCAAATGGATGCAATTGAGCACATCACTGCTTTGCTCAGCAAGATCTTCCTCCATCATTTCTCTATCAGTCAGAATGGCTTCCGACTCCTGAGGAGTTGGTAAATCAGGAGATGCCTCTGTAGCAACCACTTGCAAGTCATCTTTAAAACCATTCAGTTTTATCATCTTGCCATGGAGCTTTTCCTTAAGGCTACATACCAAATGCTTGGTTTCTGCCTCTCCCTCAAACCGAATGAAACCTTTTGTTCTTTTTGAAACCTTAACACTGGTGAACTGGTCTGGACAAATCATATTCTTCAGCTTGTCCATCACTTCCCATTTAGAGAATGCCCGGGTAGATCCGGTGTGTTCTGGAAGCACCACACTGATTGTTAATTTTGCTATTGGCTTAAGATAGAGTTGCTGAGAGGCACAGAGCTCCATAGCTTCCGAAGGATCACATACTAGAGTGACAGTCATGGCGTCCAATGCCCTTTAGAAAAACAATTAAAAGGTAGTTATGCTAAAGAGCAAATAAAGCAAGTTCCTTATATCCTACATGGTTACAAGGAATAGCTGCTTGCCCCCAACAAACATGGTGTTCAGTTCTAAGGTGACAATAAGCACAGCTGCCATTTATGCCATCTATCTTTCAGGCTGGAGAAAAGTCCATTCCAGAATTTCTCAAGACTTCTAACAGGTGAGGTACAGGTCTTTCCAAATTAAGACCAGAGGCACTGTTTTCACTTCTCCAGCCAGAGCCCATGTTTACTTGGATATGATTTTCTCCTATTTCAATGGGATTTACTGCCATGTAAAAGCACATAAGATTTGAACCATTTAAAATTGCCTTAAAATAAGGTTCTAAACAGTACATCTATCTTTAAAATGACTGTCACCTAAAATGAGGTCTGGAAAAAAAATTCTTATACGCTATCTTAACACCCAAAGAATCTCTCACTAAATAACCAAAGAGGGCCTGAAATTAAATCCAAACTCACAGCAAGCAGTGTCTAGAAATAATATAAGCAAAAATGCATTTTCAGTGAAAAATACAACACGGGCAGATAAATCACTATGCATGCTGTGGAGCACCACCCGACAACTGCTTTAAAAGCCTCTGAACAATAGCAGAATAAAATAATACATACTTAAACTCCAGTAGCTATGAGAGCAATTTAATTAATGTATCTGAACATTCCTTTAGGATACCCTAAAAACAGCCTGCATAAAAATCCATGCCAAAAGTTGAGCCTTCTGCGACTGGATATATCAAGATAGCGATTTCAAATATTTCAGAAAAAATTAAAAGCACAAATCAAACATCTTTACTTTTGAAAAGCATGGTTCCTTAGGATAAACAGAACTGCATAACCACAATGTCTTCCCAATAACAGAAATCTAAAAGCTTATTGTTCATTAACATGGCATAGAAGTGGTTATATAATTCAGCCACAACTAAGTAAAGTTACAAGCCACTCACTTGTATTTCTTGCTCAATTCATTTCACAGATGAAGTGCAGAAAAATATGTCTATGCTTAACATAAACCTGTAATTTACCACAACCATTCCTCAAAGTACATACAGTAATTATACATTTACACACCTTGGAATACAGCACACTTTCAAAGACAATCAAAGTGGGTTAAGGGTCTTGACATTTTCTGGCTCTTCAGAATCAGTCATGAATTCTGTTCCTCCATGCTTTAGTATGCTTCCCTCCTCCCTGGTCTTCCAATTTCATCTTCAAGCTCTGTACTGGAATTTATGATATTCCAATTTGTATATTTCAATTTCTCCTCAAAACATGTTTCCCCACAGTATTTTTTGTGCACAAGGAAAAAGGTAACAAAATGCTCCTCTGCTTTGCCTTTTCTTTGTACTAACAGAGGAAGATGGATGGCAAGTTCTAGAAAGCTCCCTTCTGAGACCTTGTGGCCCAAATTGCAGAACTCAAGGGAGACTGAAGTAAATAATAAAATGAAGCCGCAGGCAAAGCTGTCACCTGTTTCCTTCCATTTCTTACAAAACAGCTTGATCCCAAATGTGCATCCACAAGAAGTGCGGCTGATGGAGAATTACTTTTATTTTGTTAGCTTCTGTCTTGATAAACAACCAAACACAAGGAATACTCTCTAGTTCAAAAAAGAGCATTGCATCTTAAAAAACTAAAAGCCTACAGAAAAGAACCACATTTGAGCACATCTACAGAAGATCTTAAATTCTGAGTAAGCTGCCAAGTATCTAGCAATGAAGAACATTCAGCTATAGCACTAAGCAGAGCTCATCATTGCATCCTCATAGGCAAATTTAGCTTGATAAGCCTCAGCATTTGGACTAAAAGTAAAGTTTTGAGGAAGCCTAAAAGTGGCACAAGCTGCTCTTTACAGAGTGGAAAGGGACCACAAGGGGGCAGGGAACAATGGCGGCTGGTAAAAGCTACAGATCAGGCTTACCACAGTACTTTAGCTGTGATGTAGTGGTTGGCATATTAGACAAGGTCACCAGGATCTAAGAGACATGGGTTCAGTTACCTTTACAGTCATGAAGCTCAATGAATGACCTTGACCCAGTCACTCCCTTTCCATCTAACCTACCTCGCAGGAATGTTGTAAGGAGAAAATGAGGGAGAGAAGAACCCTGAGTTCCTGGGGAGAAGGGTGAAATAAAAAAATGTAATTGACCAAGACAGGTGCAATCCCATTCACAGGGTAATATGACATAACTGCCCCACTCACTTTTGGCTTAGCATGATGCAACTGATGCAGCCGTTCTTGCCAAAAGTTGATAGGGAAACTGCATCATGATGTTACCACTGAAGGGTGTAACTAACATTCAACCTTTTCTTGACAAATACATACAGCCATTTTGCCACCCATTTCAATCCCCTTTACTCAAGACGTTTGTGAAAGTCCAGGCCTACACACCCTTCAGAAATGCTGCCAACACCTCCTTGTTTCAGTTGTCTTTTAACAGCTGAGGTTAAGCAAGTGCAGGGCAATTTTAATTTTGTGTACACATATAATTGGTATACTGTTTTTACATCACTTTTTTCTTAATCTTGGAAAGATGCACTGATAAAAGATCCTACTGCTTGTGTTTTCCACCATCCCATATTCAGGCCCTTCTCAAGATATCACTACATTATATCCATATTTTGCTGTTTTCCCAACAAGCTTTGGACATACAGAATTTTTATTACTTTACCGTCACAATATCAAAGAATTAGGTTATACTGACATAAGTACCGTAGATATACTTGGGATTTTAAGGAGCAGCAGCAGTGGTCAACACTGTGCCAGAAGCTGAGGACCCAAGGTCACTTCATGGATACACAGAGATCTGACTAAGTTTCCCTGCAAAGCCCAACATTTTGTGTCCATTGCACCCTACTGGCTTGCCTAGAATTTAAATCAATGCTCAGACAGTAAAACCACATGATAATTCCTTCTGTCTAAGCCCCACATTTCTTCCTAGTATCAATTCCTCTTTCTCCTGTTCAACCCATAAACAGTCACCCCTCCTCTTTATCCACCTATATGCCTAAGACCATACCATAAGCATGCCCCCTCTGTGATGAGACTGTACTGCCCTCCACTCATCACCACACAACTCCCATCCCTGCCATGTAATAGTCTCCGTAAGGTCTCTTTTTTCTCCCCTCTCCCTTCCCCAAGCGCCCTCATGCCTTCACCAACACAGGCAGGCTTCTGGCAGCTTCCCACAATCCCCATGAAGCTGCCATATTGAATCTGACTGTTGGGCCATCCAGCTCAGTACCCCATGCTCTAGCTTGTCATGGGTTTTCATGGGCTCAGGCAAAAATAGTGTATTCCCAGCCCTGCTATCTGAAACCTTGTAACTAGCTATAGCAGAACTGAATAGAACTAGATCACCGATCCTGCCCCACAGAAAGCCCCAGATGCTTCCTACACCTTATCTGCTCTTCCATCCGACTCAAGAGTTACCTGGCCCCACGCAGAGGCCTCTGACCAACTCAGCCTTTCCATAGCACTCTGCTTCCCAGCCCCTAGAGCCCTCTACATTACTGTACACGTTACTGACTCTTCAACAAGCCCCTTGAATCTGACTCCCTGAAGTTAAATTCTGTGAGTCTTGAAGGTACCACTGGACTCCTGGTGTATTTTCCTCCCTGCCTCCAAGATGCCATACAGGCACCTCTGACCCACACACAACTCCTCCAACCCCCACAGAGGGACACTTCGCACACAGCCTTTCTCACACCCCACAGCAACGTCACACTCCGTGCTTTCCCCTTCTCTCCCTCCCCCCCCCCCAGCGAGAAAGAGCATTGTTATCCCACACAAACAGCCCCATCACTACCACCACCACACATACAGGCCTCTGGTTCCCTCAGCTCAATCCACATAGCTCTGACCACCTCCCAGTCATGCCTTTTCTGCATGCCCCTTCCGCCTCACCCCACAAAGCAGCCGCTGCTTCCACACAGAGCCTCCCTCACGCACCCGACATACTT
>NW_015176464.1:482433-488950 GCF_001447785.1 Gekko japonicus | reverse complement strand
CGACACCCCCCCCCATCCCCACCCCCGCCATAGGCCGCGAGCGCTCCGTCGCCGTCCCCCCTACACACCATCCTTCTCTCGGCCCACAAGCCAGGCGCTCGGGCTGGGCCTTGCTGGGAACGACCAGTCCTCCGAGCCCTGCCTCTCTTACCGTTCAGGCCGCGGCTCCAGCAGCCCCCGCCGGCCACACACGCTTCCTGGTCCGGCCTCCCCGGGGCGGAGCACGCCAGACTCAGCCGCCCCCGACAGCGGAGCCGTTGCAGGACCCTCTCCGGCCTTCCTTTTCTGCTGTTTTAGAGGGGCTTTCCTTCCTTTTCCGTCTCCCCTTTCTAGCCCGGTCCCTTAGGCATGTTTACTCAGAAGTAAATCTCAGAGGAGTCAAGGGGATTTACTCCTAGGTAAGCGAGCTGGGTTGAGCAGCAGCGGGATCCTGGAGCGTGTTTACTCAGAAGGAAGTCCCACTTGTGGACCCCTTGCGATCGTTTCGGGCTGCACCCGGCCCCCCGTGTCTGTTTACTCGGAAGTCAGCCCCCCCTATGTTGAGTGGGACCTGCTCCCATGTTAAATGCAGCCTTGCTCTGTTGCTTCTTTAAGGGATTTTCCTCATCTTTTTTTCTATCCCGTGTCCAGTGATTCTGGGACTTGAAATATGGTACATTCCTGTTGGCTAGGATAGAGGATCTTTCTTCCAGATGTGCTAATAATTTTTGTGAGGGTAAGGAGGGCTGTTTTCCTGTTTGCTTTACAGGAAGGAGCAATCAAACACGGCAGAATTCTCTTCGAATTGCTTTAATGTAGTATGCTGAATTGGTTTTGTAATATCCATTTTTGAAAATCCAATAAAACAAAGGAAGACATTGTGAATAAGAATTGTTTATACATGAGATTGCCATCATACATGTGATAAAGCAGGCTGTGCCACAAGAGCTTCTGTCATCAATCCTGCAATTTTTATGCCCAACCAAAATCAATGGGTGCAGATTAGAGTAATTCTACATAGGACTGCGCTACGAGTTGTTAGGGTGCTATAAGCATCCTTTTTGGTTTTACTCTGAATATTGTGCTAGGAAATATTTTTTATGGTAGGAAGCAGTTCTTGATACTAGAAATCGCAGTTATTTCAGTGCTACAAACAGCATAGATTAGCACAGAAACTGGGGACTTTAAAAGATGAAACTGATCAACTGTTTAATTTTTCAAATTAATAATTGGTTTTGATACATGGGTGTAATGTGTTTTGTATGAATCTCTTGTGAACTGCCCTAAGCCCACCTGCAGGGAGGGCAGTATACAAAACCTAATATATCTGGTAATATAATACAATTACTATAGTAATAAATTACTAATTAATTACAACCTAATATAATAAATAAATAAAAGCACATAGTACAGGCTTCAGTTGCCCTGTCTCAACCAGTCAAGAGAGAAATCCAGAAGTTAGACTTCAAAATATTCAAAGCATTTTAAGTAATATTTACAACAATCCTGTAAGGCAGGTCAATATTATCATGCATATTTTGAATTTCAGGGTTCAGTAACAGCGGCTTTGTTCAAGACTGTCCTATGTGATTAGTGAATGCTGAATCAAGTCTCAAGGTTTTTCTGTATACCACCGTACCGGAAAGAATAGGGCACCATCAGTAGATTCAGCTACTAAGTCAATGCTTATGATGTGTTTAGATAAAAATACAAATATGTTCATGTTACATAATGCTAAATATTACATCAGCAGCAGATTACAGCTAGACTGCCTCAAAGGTTATTGAGTATTAATATCTGGAAGCAGATTCCCTGTTCGAAACCACAGATTTTGGAGCAATCCTCTTCTGATTTGAGCTTAACCCTTTCCTGAATGTAGCAAAGGATTTTGATACTGGAGGCAGGTTATATTGACTCTGTTTAATTCTGTTTTTGTGGAACAATTCCCTTCCCTGTACTGTGAATCATTCCCATTTATGAAATATAGTACCCCTACTATGACCTACAGGAGCTGCGGTGGCTCAAGTGGTTAAGACGCTGAACTGCAGGCTGTGGAAGGTCAGTAGTTCAGCAGCTCGAGACCTGGGTGCCGCATGATGGAGTGAGCTCCCATCTCTAGTTCCAGCTCCTGCCAACCTAGCAGTTCAAAAGCAAGAAATTGCAAGTAGATAAATAGGGACCACTTCGGTGGGAAGGTAACAGCGTTCGGTGCGCCTTGGTGTTTAGTCATGCCGGCCACATGACCACGGAAACGTCTTCGGACAGCGCTGGCTCTTCGGCTTTGAAACGGAGATGAGCACCGCAACCCTAGAGTCGGATTCGACTGGCTTTCGAGCAAGGGAACCTTTACCTTTTTACTATGACCTACACAAAGCAATTACAGTTCCTTGCAGGTTTAAATACACTGTTCATCTTCCTTTTGCAGTTCCATCAGAGATTGGGGGTAATCCACATTTACACTGATTTGACTGTTTACTGTTTTCATTGGATTCTGTTTTCATCTGTAGTCTACAAAGTAACACAGCTATGTCCTTTTCTCAATTCCACACACTGCTGCAGCATTTTATCTATGGGCCCTTATAGCCTCTGCTTGGAATACTTCCCCTGCCCCCCCTTCCCAGTTTATGTCCTTGTGCATATATTTCTGCCAACTGAACATTTATGTATCTCACAAAGTGGGCTTGGGCTCAAAAAAAGCTTATGACAATGATAAATATGTTTAAGGTGCCACAAGAATCTTTGTTGTGTTATCAGCAATCAAGTCATTCATTTTGGTAAAAAGTGCAGATGCAGTGAAGTGAACAAGGAGCCTTGGATTGGGAATGCTGACACTGCAAAAGAGAAATATTCTACTGCTGAACAGCCCCGTAGCTAAGGACTTTTTAGGGAGGGGGCCTGGGGGAGGCCACCTACTAATTCAATCAAAGGCTCCAGGGCAAGGGCTGCAGCTTCCCTCTGTCCCCCACCTCCCCTCATGCAAGGGCAGGCTTTCCCTGCGGAGCGTACAGGTCCAGCTCCCTCCCTCCCCAAGGAGCCCCAGTGCCTCTTCCTGCAGCACAGCACCCGGGGCAGCCTCTGAAACAACTGCCCTTGTCCTCCCTGCCAACAGGTTGACAGGCAATCAGGGGGTGTTGGGGTAGGGGAGCTGAGGCTCAGGAAGGGGCCCCATAAAAACTGCTAGGGGGTTGGACCCTGTTGGCCCCGCGTTAGCTACGAGCCTGCTGCTGAAGCTCCAGCGGAGGTATACCGCTGCAGTTTGAGACACAGTCCCTGACTGTTCCTGTTTTCCAGTACTCTGGGCACTGCAACCCACACTCTTGCAGCCTTTTCTATCTATGGACAGGTGCTGAAAATCCATAAGGTTTTTTCTCCAGTGCCTTTAGCAGGCAAAATAAGTCTTGTAGGATCAAACTAAGGCCTATCAGTCTTTGGTCTCAGCCAGTGAGATACTTGTAGAAAAAGGACAGGAAGGTAATGCTCATGCCCCTGCATTGCTTCCCCTCCTAATATCTTGTACTACCTCTGAACATGACAGATCTTGCAACCATCAAGGATAATTTTGCTAAGAGAAACATACTTAGTTCTCACTGTGGTGGTAAACCTGTGTCTGGGCTGAACTACTTTAGTCTGCAGGTAAAGACTCATATGGTTGCATGCTCTGGTTTTTTAAAAACTCCCCTCACAGAGAAAACCAGCATATCATGGAGAATGGTGCAAACCTATGCTGAGTTGCTCCTGACTCAGTCCATTGACTTTGGTTGGCTTAGAGAGGAATAACTATGCATATTGATTGCACTCATAAACTTGGCCAACTAGTCTTGACATGTTCTATGTAGATGGACTTTTTAATTATTGTTGTTGTTCAGTCACACAGTCGAGTCCGACTCTTCGCGACCCCATGGACCAGCTCCCGCCAGGCCCTCCTGTCTCCCGCTGTCCTCTGAAGTTGGCTCAATTTCATTTTCGTTGCGTCGATGACACTGTCCAACCATCTCATCCTTTGCCGTCCCCTTCTTCTTTGATCTTCAATCTTTCCCAGCATCAGGGTCTTCTCCAGTGAGTGCTCCCTTCTCATTTGGTGGCCAAAGTATTTGAGCTTCAGTTTCATTATCTGGCCTTCCAGGGAACAGTCAGGGTTGATTTCTTTTAGGATTGACTGATTTGATCTTCTTGCAGTCCAAGGGACTCTCAAGAGTCTTCTCCAGCACCATAGTTCAAAAGAATCTATTCTTCGGCGCTCGGCCTTCCTTATAGTCCAACTCTCGCAGCCATACATGACTACTGGGAATACCATAATACCATTTATTTATTCATGCTTTCAATTTAATACCCCGCTCTAATCCCATAGTTGGGGTCTCTGAGCGGCTTACAAGTTTTTCTTGGTGCTAACCACCGTTTCTGTTCCTAGCTACGGGCACAATGTATATAGGGGAGGGACATCCTACCAGCACCCCCTCTGTGGTGGCATGTCATGATGTTCTTTCTGTCGGGGCAGTTCGGCTTGGTCAGACGGGACTCGGGACTTGGCGGAAGTGTCTTGTCTCTGGCGTTCGGTGGTGGTGCGCTCTTCCCAGACACGCGGCTTCGCCTGCTTCCGGCCCAGCTATGTCCTTTCCGGCCATAATAATATACCATTATTATTATTATTTACATTTATAGACTGCCTTTTCCAAAGGGCTCAGGGCAGTGCACAATCAGTTAAAATAAATAGAATAATTTAATTTTAATTTACAATAAAACCAACTGGACTTAACGATGGCATAAAACTGCGCTTCACTCCCTTCCTCCGGGCAGATCAGGGACTGGTCATGGAGGAGGCCATGATGAGAGCCACAGTGTGGGCCTTTGCTGTCCTCAACCCTAGGCCTGGGAGGACATCTCTGTTTTACACACCCTGCGGAACTGAGCAAAGTCCCATAGGGCATGGATGTCACCAGACAGAGAGTTCCACCAGGCCGGAGCCAGGGCCAAAAAGGTCCTGGCTCTAGTTGAGGACAGCTGGACATCTTTTGGGCCACAGGTTTTCAGCTTCTAAGCGCAAGGCTCTTTGGGGGACATACCGGGAGAGGTGGTCCTGCAGGTACGCTGGTCCCAGACTGTTAAGGGTCTTAAAGGTCAGAACCTTGAAGCAGATCCAGTACTCAACTTGCAGCCAGTGCAGCTGGCAAAGCACAGGTTGAATGTGTGTAGACAGTGGGGCACTTGTAAGTACCCTTGCCGCTGTGTTCTGGACAAGCTGTAGTTTTGTATAGTGAAGCTTTCACATGTGAGTTCCCGATCACAGTCTACTTGATATTCTTGATGAGAACTAAGACATATGCTCCATTAATAGTATTGTGCCTAAGAGAATAACCTCTGAACCAGGAAATCCAGTGTTTAAATTTCACCTGACGGAGCAATCTAAAACAAGCCTCAAGCCACTCCACCTTCCCCTAGCTTTGCAATACTGGGATAATAATTGTAATCTACCTTATAGTGTTGCAAGAATGTCTATGGCAGGCTATAGACAGTATTCCCCCCCTCCCAGATATTTGAAGGTGGCCTGAAAGAAGAAATTGCTGTTCCAGGTGTGGACGCTCATCCACTTTCACCTCTGGTGAAAAGTGTTTCCGGGGTTTTATTTTGCTTTTTAAAACGGCAAAACCCGTTTGACCAGAAGCGACAGTGGGGAAATATGTGTGGGCAATGCAGGCGTCAAGTTGGAAGAACTGGCGCCCTTGTCAGGCAGAAGGCCCACCTCCAAGTAGGTATGCTAGGTTGATCTTGCAGTGACAGCCTGGAGGCAGTGAGTCAGTCGGAGCGTCAGAGACTGGCACTTTGCTGCCTCCTCCAGGCGCTCTTCTGGATGCACCCAAAGGCTCCAGCGGCCCTTTCCCGCGCCTTTTAGATTGGGGCAGCTGCGGGGCTAAAAGACTTGTCTGAAAATGGCACACTTCGGTCTTCGGAGCCATTGTGAGGGGAAGAAGGGAACCGCCAGGGGCGAGGAGGACAGAGTCCGGGGCGGGGGGAGGCGGCTGGCGTCTGCGACTGGGACGGGGCAAGGAGGCGCGATGCGTACCCCAGCGCCCCTGAACTCCCGCCACCTGCCTCGAGGGCGGCCTGCAGAGCCGCTCGCCCGCCACTTTCCGGTTTCTTACAGCCTTGGCCTGCCTCAGCTTGAAGTCAAGCTTTTCCGGAGCGCTCCTCGTCAGCTGTTCTTCTGCGGCTATTTGGACGAGCTCCCAAAAAGGAGCTCCTTTGCCAGTGCCAGGCGGCGGCCTCGCTCACTGTCAGCAGCCGCACTACCCAGCCGCCTCCTTCGCCGCCCTGTCTGCGTGCGCGCGCCCTTCCCTTTCCCGTCTCCAAGCGAGGAAGCGCCGCCTCCCTCCCACCCACGGCCTGGCGGGGGGCGGAGGGGCTGGGCTGCGTCCGGGAGGCAGCGCCGCGCTCCTTCCATGGTAGTCGCCTGGCCCGTGGCTGGCATGCTGCAGCCGCCGGCGGGGTGGCGGCATGGCGACCTGGAAACGGGACAGCCGGCTCACCGCGCTGCAGCGGTTCA
>NW_015176464.1:453792-482287 GCF_001447785.1 Gekko japonicus | reverse complement strand
CCCTACAGCGTCCTGCAACTCGCCTCCTACCGCAGGTAAATAGGGGGCTTTGCGGGGGCAGTGTTGGCACGGCGGGGATGGGGAACATCACAAACCGATGGCATGGTATGGAGAGACGGTAGCGGAGGAAGGGAGACTTGCGTCTCCAATCAGATCATGCCCTCTTATAATTTATTTCATTGTTTTCTCCATCCAAAACACTTTGGTGCCTTTAACTGTCTGTCTGTCTGTCTTTAAGCTTTCAAATATTAGCCAACAAAGAGATGGATAGAGAAGAGAGGGCCATTCAAGGGATGCTCTTCTAATCCATTTTATCCAACTTTCCCCCCCATTAAGTGGTAGGGAACACTAACAATGTGGCAAGTATATATGTTGATTATTTTTCTCGTTCTTAAATTAAGGATGGTTAACCATTAAAAATATCAATAGTAGGCCTATGGAATGTAAAGATTAACACATTGACCTCTTCCTCAGATGCATGGCCTCGGTTGGCAGATATATACATGGGAATGGAGAACACAATTCTCAACAGTGGGGTCAAAAGGCAGTGAAATGCAAGAGATATGGACTGTGATAGTTCTGTACAAATGTATACTAGCTGTGTGTCCCTCATATTCAGAAAATATAAAGACACAGCCTTGGTCTTACTGAGAAAAAATTCCAGATAAGCGTCTGAAAGGAGGAAGGTTTGAACACAGTGTCTCTTTTTTTGGTGCAAAGATGGAGTGGCTGGATAGTCCTTCCCTTTTCTTTTCCACACACTCCACAACACACACCCTTATCCTTTAAGTACAAGCTGCATTTCATGCCAAAATGTGGAAGTTGAAACTTTGAATCAGAAAGCTGGTTGAAGATTTTCTGACTTGTGGTGGGAGCCAAATATAGCTCTCTAGGAGGAGGGAGAGTAATTGAAGTCCAGTTTTATCTGACCTTGTTTATGTGGCTGGAGCATAAGGTTTCTCTGTTGGATGGCCTTCGCACGCAGGCAAGTTTCATTTAGGGACAAAAGCCTTCCTACTTTTGGCTTCATAGAGGAAACTATCATTCATCAAAGCTGCAATGCCCGTTAAAGAAAAAATCCTGCATTAAAAAAAAAAATCTATTTTTTTCTGCATTGTTTATGTTGTTGGTTTAGCATCACTTTTGGTGTATTGGCAAAACTGAAATCAATAGGAATACAAGGAGAAACTCCTAATGGTAAGAGGGGTTGGCAACAGAACCAATTATCGGGGAGGGGAGTCTTAACTGGAGGTTTTCAAGCAGAGGCCTGGCTGGCATCTGTCATGACTGTTCTAGTTTGGGATTTCCTCCATTGAGTAGAAGGGTTGGGTTAGATGACCTTGAAAGTTCCTTCCAGTTCAAGGACTTTTAACAGTGTCTTCCTGACTGAGTGGAGTAACTCCAGTCTAAACCCATTGAAAACAATATAAGTAACCGTAGTCTGCATCAGATTACACTGTACTGCAATCTGATACGCACTTAATTTTGAGTAAGCCCCATTGACTATGTTGGGACATTCCTAAGTAAAATGGTTTAGGATAGTGCTGCTCAGAGCTGTGCACGCCTACTAGGATGCAAATCCCGCAGAATTCTACCTGCTTTGCCTTTGGGTAAAATTGCATAGGATTGTACTGTAAGGCTGCAGTTCTGTGTATACTTTCCTGGGAGTATGCTCCAGTGATCGCAGTGGGACTTTCTTCCACATAAACATACATAGCATCAAGCACGCTTCTCATGTTTGTGAAGAATGGTCTTTTAATGCTCTTGGGATGTTATGGTAGCTTTATGCAAAAGGCTTTTAGGGAGCAGACAGAATGTCAGGCTTCCAAGCCAGCGTTTGCTAACAAGTTTGCTAACGCTGTTGGGTTTAATAGACATCACTGGTGGTTATTTCACCATGGACAGTATACTGAGGGTCACTCTGTGACTGAAATGCTATTACTTATTTATTTGTGTTAGTTATAGTCTGCTTTTCTTACTGGGACTCAAGGCAGATTACACACAGTAAGTCAATACAATCAACAGGATGGGATATCCAGTAAACAGTGTGATAGGATTTGGATTGCAGAAATCTGAAACAGAGCTGAAATAAAGCACAAGTATTAACATGACATACCACATAATGCAAAATTTACATAGTAGGATCTTACTTAGCAGCAACAGACAGTACAAACAGTTCATAGTATAGGCCGCAGTCCCTAGCACTTTACTCAACCATCTTTCTGAGCTATTTTGTTACAGTACAGCCCTACTACCTGTGTAAGAAAGCCCTCTTGAATAATTCAGTTTTGCATATTTTGCAGAATGCCAGGAAAGTGGGATCCTTCTTGACCTCAGCACACGGCCACAGCAGAGAATGCACATATATAGGGCAGTTGTTGATTTTGGAGAGGTTGCAGAGAATAGTCTTCTCTGATGGTATTTCTGTTGTGCATCTAATGAGTGTAACTTTCCCCTTGTATCTTGCACTAGGTTTGTCATGTTGTTTGTGGATGATTTGGGGCACATCTCTCAGTGGAGCTCAATCATGGCAGGTAGCCTTGCTGGCATGGTGGCAGCTGTTGCAACTTATCCAACTGAGGTCATAAAGACACGGCTCATTGTGCAGAACCGATTGAAGCCATCCTACAAGGGAATTCTTCATGCTCTGTACCTGATTTACCATCAGGAGGGAGTTGTTGCACTTTATCGTGGAGTTTCTTTGTCTGTATTAGGTATCCTTGACTCATTTTTTTCCCCCTACAGTATGAGACTTGGTATAATAACGACCAGAGAGGAAAATCAGTAAGGTTTTTTCCTATAATGCAGCTGTAAAAATTCAGTTATATCAGATTACTACTTGCAAAATGAATGCCTTGCTTACGGCCACTTAATAGACTTGTGGCCAAGATGAGACTTGAACCTCCGGGATCACTAAGCCACCATTCTATACCTAATCATGTTACATACCCCATGCTGAACATACAATGAATTGGCCATGCTTAGTTTTGCGCAACTTCTGTTTTGCGCAACTTCCATAGAATATTCCTTTGAATATCAAATGCTGGAACAGATATTCCCATCATGCTTTGCTTACAAACATCTCTGAGGCATCTAATTGGCCATGGTTAGCAGAATGAGTTAGAAGGGCTACTGATCTGGCCCTGGCATGGTATGTTCTGAAGACTTACTGAATTCACAACTCTTTTGCTTATTTTTTTGACAGGAGCTATCCCATTTTCCGCTGGCTCCTTCCTTGTTTACACCCATCTGGATAAAATCTGGGGTGAGCCCAGCCTCCACTTCACTCCATTACAGAATTTCATCAACGGTTGCTTGGCAGCTGGTGTTGCACAGACTCTTTCTTTCCCCTTTGAAACGGTCAAGAGGAAAATGCAGGTATGCAACTTAGGGCTCCCTTTGCGTGAACCTATCTGGGTGAAGGTGGCCAGTGTGTAGCACAGGCAATGAGGCTGTGTTGCACCACAGTGTCACTAAGTTACGCCTTTTTAAGCCCATTGACTTCAGTGGACATAGCAGGGCGTAACTCTGCTTTCAGTGGCTCTGTAAGAGAATTAAACAAGTTACATGCTGGAGAGCCAGCAAGGTGTAGTGGTTTAAGAGCAGTGGCCTCTAATCTGGAGAATCGGGTTTGATTCCCCAATCCTCCACCTGAAGCCTGCTGGGTGACCTTGGGCCAATCACAGTTCTCTCAGAACTCTCTCAGCCTCACCTTCCTCACAAGGTGGCTTTTGGTGTATTGGAAGGGAAGGGAGATTATAAGGTTCTTTGAGGCTCCTTAGGGTAGAGAAAAGCAGGGTATAAAAACCAACTCTTCTCTCTCCTATTCACTCTCAGTCCCCCTTTTTGCAGTTGGGGATGATAATCATGATGGCCCGCCTTACAGAGCTGTTGTGAGGACTAATATATATCATTTCAGTTTGAACACTGACAACTCTACCCAAATGCTTATTATTATTAGGAGGTGAAGGTCTGCCAATCAAGCTATGACGCTGAGTCAGGCCTGCACCCATACCTGATGCTTTTGTGCTCCACTGTTGCCTGTAGCTAGAGGCAGAAAAGTATAGGGGGCAGGTTCAGTGATGTGTACAAGAGTGGACTGGCTTGTTTTTGGACTCGATTTGTGGCACCCTTACCAAATAGGGTGCCCACCGCTGTTTTGGAATGGTTACCCTTATTCATTCAACCTCAAGTTGATTCAAACATAAAATGATCTTTGGCATTCTCTTTGCTTCGCAGTACTATATCAAAAGCAGATTTTGATAGTTAATAATGCACTTGCTAAAGACATAGCAGAAGCTGGGCTTTTTATTCTGCTGTTAATTCCAGCTCCTGTCATATCACGTGTTGCAGTTCGATAGACAAAGTAGCTAATCCTTCCAACATACCATCACACTCTAGCCTGATCAGTAACAGAACACAGGAGGATGCTATGCAGATAAGGAGAAACAGCTATGCAGATAAGATCAAGGTAGATGCTTATGGGCTGGAATAACCAAGGAAAGATCACCCCATCGCCCCCTTCCCCAAGCATACTCTTAGCTGTCTCCCACAGAAATCAATTCTTGGCATTCCCACCTATGAGAAAAAAATAACCACTGACTTTGAGGACCTTGTTGTGGACAAGGAAAGGTCTGTTGCTATCCAGGCACTGGATGGCTCAGTCCTCACTTAGAGATCCCTGCAGGCGGTATAGCACATCTTACACACTTCTAGAATGCCTTGCTCTATACAAGTCTTTCCAGTCTGCCTGCGTATATCATAATGATGGGCATTTTGCAAGCAATATTATGAAAATGTGGTTTCATCATCACCTGAGTTGTTTTTGTAGCTGCTGCTTCTAGAATTGTGCAATGGGCTGGTTTGGTGTAGTGGTTAAGTGTGCGGACTCTAATCTGGGAGAACCAGGTTTGATTCCCTACTCCTCCACTTGCAGCTGCTGGATGACCTTGGGCAAGCCATAGTTCTGTCAGAGCTGTTCTTGAAAGAGCAGTTCTTGAAAGAGCTCTCTCAGCCCCACCTACCTCACAGGGTGTCTGTTGTGGGGAGGGGAAGGGAAAGGAGTTTGTAAGCTGCTCTGAGACTCTAAGTGAAGGGCGGGGTATAAATCCAATCTCTTCTTCTTCTTCTTCTAGATGGGAGATTTCCAGATTCTCAACAAAGTCAAAAGTAATCCCAGAGGGGAGTAGAAATAAAAAGTAATCTAATGGCAACATTAAAGACTAAAAAGTCCTTTTTAATTCTAGCAGAAACTCTCATACACCTAAGTTCACTTCGTTAGATGCCACGCAGATTGGCTCCTTGCTTCCTGAATTCCATTGCCCCTTGACCCTGGTGTTTTATTTTTCTCTCTCCCAGATCTCCTATATAAAAGATCTCCCTAGTGTGGAGCCGTTGCATTGTATCTTATGAAGTGGGCTCTAGTCCATAAAAAGTTATGGTGGAATAAAGTTTTATTAGTCTTTAAGGTGCCACCAGACTCCTGTTTAAAGGTATATAGGAGGGCCCACTTCGTATATTTTAGGACATCTGGGTGGAATAACACAGATACCTAAGCCCCTGGATACCAAGATAACGTGGGGAGGAGGTAGTATTTGTAGAGGAGAATTGATGGGAAAGGTGGTGCTTAAACTTTCCACCCCCTTCTGATTACCCCCATCCCAAACCATTCCCTTCCCACCCGTGCCCGAGCAGGAAGAGCCAAATTAGCAAGGCCTAGCATATTGCTTACTGGGGAGAAGGTTAAGCACAGGATGTCCCCTTGCAACCAACTATACCATCCCCATATTGGTCTTCTAGGACACACACAGTTTTGAGAGTCCTGTGTTTGCTTTCTAATGTGTATTTCTGCTCTTTGCTGTAGAGGTGATGGGCTGTGTCATTTTGTCTGCTAATCATATTTCTTTTGAGAACCATTCAAATTTTTCTTCCTTATGTCCATACAGATCTCCTTAAAAATTGTCTGAATTTCAGGGCTTACATTTGATGGAAGGCTCAGCCCTGAAATGTGTAAAGTAAAAATATATTTTAAAAGCCAAATCTTAATTCTTTCAAGCCTCTTTGTTTGAAAAATATAGCCATGGACACACCAAGCATCTTTTTTAAAACCTTGATTTACCTGTGAGGCTATATAACATTAAATATAATTGCTTTCTCTGTTCAAAAAAATCACTAAGAAAATTTGAGCTTTACAAAATCCTCTTTGCTGTTCACCCTAATTGTGTCCCTTTGTTTCCCTTTTTCCCCTTTGCTCCTGATTGGCATGTTAGAGAATTAAAGGTACAGTATGCATGTTTTGGCATGGAACCTATGGATTTAGAGTAAAGAGTGGGGATTTATTTTATTTATTTATTTATTTATTAGATTTATACCCCGCCCTCCCCAAACGGGCTCAGGGCGACTGACAACAGAGGCAAAAGCCATAACAGTTAAAACAGCATAAAACAATATTTAAACAGCATAAAAACAGTAATTAAATAAAGTGCGGTGCTCTTGATGGGTTAGGGTTATTTTTGCTACCATGTTACCAGACTTGAAAAGAAATTGGATTAAAAAAACAAAACAAAAAAACCACCCACTTCTGTCATTTACATCAAATGTCCTTAATAGAAGTTTCAAAAGCAGAACCTTATAAACCTTCTAAAACTGCTGTATCAGACCATTGGTCCCTTTAGCTTGGTCTTGTCTACCCTGACTGGTAATGGCTCTCCATGGTCTCTAGCTGAAAAGGCTCTTTCCCAGCACATTGCCTAAGATCATTCAATTCCAAGATGGGAAATTACAGCAGAGAGGAACATCTGGCCTCTGGGAGCTTTTCGTTCACCCTTGAGCTGCTTAACAGTTTGTAAGGAGGATCAGCCGCTGGACTGTTGCCTCAGCCAAGGATCAGTCAAATGCACCGAAGCAATTCAAAGGCCAGGGTCCATTCAGCATGGGAGAGAGAGCCACATCTGGATTTCCACCTGCCGATAGCAGCATCCTCTAGTGGCTGCTCCTCAGGATTGCTGCTTGCTTATTTACTTCCTTCATTTACAGTCTCCTTTCTCCCTGAAACTCAAGGCAGATTAAACAATTAAGAACAATGCAAGAAGAATACAAACAACAGGCAGTACAATAAAACTGGTTTTGAGCAACATGCTAAAACCAGATAAAGCTGAAAGGAAAGCAAGATGGGAAGATAGGAGCAACAATGCAGTAAAACAGTGTATTATGTACAACAAACAGTGCTGTAAAGCTGAATTACAAAATTAAAGAATAATGCAATGAAAACAGTGTAACATATTTTATGGACAAGGGCGAGCTGGAAGTGACATGGAGGAACCACCAGCAGAAGCAGGAAAAGCCAAATGTTCAACTGACACCCCCCCCCCAAAAAAAAGAGCAGGCAGAGAATCAGTAGTTACCCTCAAACCAGAACATATGTCCACCCCCGGAGATGCTAGAGATTAAATCTGGTGCCTTCTGCACAGAAAGCCCGTGCTCTACCACTGAGCCACATCCGTTCTTGCAGACAAAACTCAAATGAAGAATTAAACTAAAAAATTTGAAGAGACGGGGGACGGGCGTCATAGGTGTGTAAATAATAAATTACCAAATTAGTAAGAAAAAAATTGACAGTGGTCAAGTGGAGCTGTGGTCCAAGAGGATTATTTGTTCCATGAAAAGATACCAAACAGCATAAAGAGGGCTTCATCGAGAGCCAGTTTGGTGTAGTGGTTAAGTGCGCGGACTCTAATCTGGGAGAACCGGGTTTGATTCCCCACTCCTCCACTTGCACCTGCTGATGTGACCTTGGGTCAGTCACAAGCTCTGGCACAGCTGTCCTTGAAAAAGAGCAGTGTGTGTCAGAGTTCTCTCAGCCCCACCTACCTCACAGGGTGTCTGTTGTGGGGAGTTTGTAAGCCGCTCTGAGACGCCAAGTGAAGGGCGGGGTATAAATCCAATCTCTTCTTCTTCTTCTTCTTTCCTTTCACCACCATTCCGCTAGCCAGTATGTTGTGGTGGTTAGTGTGTCAGACCAGGATCTGGGAGATCCGGGTTCAAATCTCCACTCTGTTATAAAAGCTCATTAGGTGACCCTGGGCCCAGTTGCACACTCTCCGTCTAACCTACCTTGGAGGATTGTTGTGAGGATAAAACGGATGATAATGATATAAGCTGCACTGGGTGCCCATTGGGGAGAAAGGTAGGGTATGAATGGAGCAAATAAATAATTGTTTTCATCTGGTGCATCAGTTTATCCATAACTGACAGTGCAGTCCTAAACAGGGATTTAGAAGGGTGTGATGCTGTTTGGACTGTAAATGGCCCCTCAGCATCTCCTACCAAGTCTTCACGATAGCTTTGATGGGCTATTGAGAAAACTACATGTGGGGAATGGATCACTTTTCTTTGGCGCATGACCCATATCCACAAGCCATTCAAAAGCAAGGCGAACAAATGTGAAATGCCTAGAATTTTTAAAGCGAAGCTTGTGAGTGTACTATTATGAGGGGGGGGGTTGTTTTTAATGTAGCAGTCAAATAACAACTATGTAAATAAGTCCCACAAAGGTTACTAACTTGCAGATGTGGCTGTATCTTCAGGTATAGCTATGTTAACCATTTGTGGTGAACCAGTAGCTGGAAAGGGGGGCAAAAGGCCGGGGGAGGACTCTTTACCATTTTACAAAAGCTGCATTGACTCTTAATCTGGAGCCGATTCTTGACTCGCTGTCGGCAGCTGGGCCCGTCCCGTCATAGAGGCCTCCGTTCTCACCTCCTGTGCTGTTGTGCTGCTCCCCTTTGCTTTGCATCCCCCCGCCTGCAGGCAGTCCCAGTCCAAGATAAGCTTTTTTGCCTGGGGATTATTAGGAAAGGGATTGAAAATAAATGGCCAATATTGTAATGTCCCTGAATAGATCCATGGTGCCGCCTCATTTGGAAGATGTGCGCAGTTCTGGTCACCATATCTCAAAAAGGGTATTACAGAACGGGGGGAAAGTACAGAAGAGGGCAATCAAGATGACTGGAGCACTTTTCCCAGGAGGAAAGGCTGAACAGTCTGGAACTTTGCAGTCTTTCTAAAAAGGATGAGTGAGGTGAGACATGATAGGGAGTTATAAAATTATGCATGTGGTGCAGAAAGTGAATAGAACTTTTTTCTCCCTCTCTCATTATACTAGAACTTGGGGACACCCACTGCAGTTGATCGGCAATAGATTCCCTTTAAACAAAATGAAATGCTTCTTTATTCAACAAGCATAGTTGGTTTTTATAAGGGATTAGACAGGTCCATGAACAAGATACCTACCAATGGCTACCAGCAAACCTCTGAATACCAGAGGTAGGAGGCAACATCAGGAGAAGACTTGGCCTCTGTGGCCTGTTGTTGGCCTTTCAGGGCAACTAGTTGGCAGCTATGTGAAATAGGATGCTAGATTAGGTGGACCCCTGGTCTGATCCAGCAGGGCTCTTATTCACCCTGCCGGTTTTTTGGTAGCTGTGTATCCTCCCTGCCTACTACTTGTGTGACAGCTTCAAGTACCTCTCCTTTTACCCAATTCTCATTCCTTCTTGTTGCATCTCTTTCTAATCCCTATTAGCATGTAGAATGCATTTTAAAAAAAATCTTTACTTTTATATAGTAATAAATTGTACATTGTGTGTAATTGCCGCTCAGGGCATTGCAAAACAGACACATTTTACACTTAGTGTGCTGGCAAGCACCTTTCAAATAATGGCTATCCTTCATATTCTTGCTGCTTTTCTTTCATCTATGGGAATCCCTGGGCTGCATCTCTTCAGACTACAGATGGTGACTTCCAGCTTCATACTTAATACCTTCATACCTTCATACTTAAAACTCTATGCAGGAGAAAACAGGCACTGTAGGGAGAAACCTCTCTCTGCTCGCTGCACCACAACTTGCTTGCTGTGCTGGTTTTCTGTTTGAAGGGACTTTACCTGCACTCTGAAATGACACAGTCCCATTCTACCGCCAGAGGTTTTTGTCAGCATTGCCATCTTATTCTCTTGCACATATGTGTGGCATCTGTAGGTCAATAATGACAGGGCAGAACCAACTTCCCTAGGGAGGGAGTTCCTTTACTTTAGTGCCAATGTTTAGAATGCCCTGTAATACTTACCCACTCTCTGCACCTTCAACAGTGACTGTCTCCTTTACGTGACTGGGGGGGGCGCATGCTCTGAAAACTTGACTTTTTGTATAGGCCTAGAAAGCTAGGAATTTTTTACTGGAAGTGCCAGATAGACAGAAACCATAAGCTAGCAATAGATTTTCCTCCAGCTTCATGCAGTGTCTCAGGGTTGCCAGCTCTGGATTGGGAAAGACCTGGAGACTTTGGGGGTGGAGCTTGAGGGGGTGGGGTTTGGGGAGGGGAGGGGCCTTCAGTGGGGTGTGTGGCCATAGAGTCTAACTTTCAAAGCAGCCATTTTCTCTAAGTAAATTGATCTCTGTCACCTGGAGATCAGTTGCAACAGGAGGAGATCTCCAGGCCACACCTGGAGGTTGCCAACCCTAGTGTCAGTATATGTGTATGTATGGACATCACTGGATAAACAATGTTAGCCTTTGACCCTGGTAATGATAAACTGCTTACGCCAACGTAGTGCTGCCACTATCCAATAGTCTGTAGGCAGTATAATGTGCAGATAAGGTGATCTAGTCTCAGTACTCTAGGGGAAGATACTTTTCTAGGGGGGAAGTACAATATTCCCACCTACTTTTTGTTCCTTCCTTCCCTTCAGCTCATTATACAGTAGTAACCATGCAGTCAATTAATTGATTGTATGAAGGTACTTCTGATTCTTCTTAAAGTTCCTTCCTATGCAGACTGGAGCCCCTTACTGTATTACACTCAGCAGGGCTTGCTTTGGAGTAAACTGCCCTTAATGGTTTTCCTATGCATTGCTTTGCAGCTGCCCTTTACCCAGCACATTATTAGAGCTCAGGATTCACCAGCCAAGTTGATACGCCAAAGTGGTCTCAAAGGAAAGGATTTATTTACAGATGTTTACTTACAGAGGGGCCACGGTGGCTCAGAGGTTAAGATGCTGGGCTGCAGACCAGAAGGCCTGTAGTTTGGCAGTTTGAGACCCAAGTGCCGCATGATGGAGTGAGCTCCCATCTCTGGCCCCAGCTCCTGCCAACTTAGCAGTTCAAAAGCAAGAAATTGCAGGTAGATAAATAGGTACTGCTTCGATGGGAAGGTAACAGTGTTCTGTGCGCCTCAGTGTTTAGTCATGCCGGCCACATGACTACGGAAACATTTTTGGACAGCACTGGCTCTTCGGCTTGGAAACAGAGATGAGCACCGCCCCCTAGAGTAGGATTTGAGTGGCTTTGGAGCAAGGGAAACCTTTATCTTTACTTACAGACGTCACTGCCACAAGATCTTGTGATGGCCACCAGTTTAGATGCTTTGATTTTAAAAAAAGGAATAACCAAATTAATGGAACAGAAACCCTTGCTTGTGTCAAGCAGGATAATTAAAAATGAGGCCTCCAGGAGTAGTAGCAGTATATCTGAATGCCTGATGCTGGACAACTGGGGAGGCCCATCATTTTCATGCTTTGTTTGTGAGATTCCAAAGGCATTTGGCTGGTGGTTATTGGAGACAGGGTACAAGACTAGCTGGACCATGATAAACTTACCTGTTACACCTCTCCTGTCTTATCTGCAGTATAAGATTTCTGCCGATGGGCTTAGGGCTGGGTTTCCAACCAAGCCACCTAAGCAGCTGCAAGGGCAGCACAGTAAGGCTGGCATTACCCACGACTAGGGTGCAGCTTGCTCTGAACAGCCAGGAGTGTGGAAGAAGACGACAACTGTATCCTATTTAGCTACATTTATAACCCACCTTTCTCATAGAGACTCAAGGCAGATTTAAGTGTCAGTCAATGCGACTGACAGAGTCAAACCTCTAACAACCAGTGGACTAGAAGTAGGATTACAGAAATCTGAAACAAGCATAGAATATTAGACATGATTCAGAAGGCAGATCCAATGCAGAGAAATATTTATTTAATTCATTTATACCCCATCTTTCTCCCCAGTGGGGACCCGAGGTGACTTACGTCATTCTCCTCTATTTTATCCTCACAAGGTAGGTTAGGCTGAGAGAGTGTGTCCAGCCGCAAGTGGGGATAGCTACTGGTCTGTAACTCTTAACCACTGTGCCACACGTAGTGAAAGAGTATTACATCTGTAGAAAGCAATGCAGCAACAGGATAACACATACAGCAAACTGGTAATATAGTCCACAGTCCTTCCACCTTAGAAGTGCTTTTCTGAACCATGCCCACCCTCACTTCGCTGACCCATGCTACTAGCGGTAACAAGAAAAGGGGAGGCTGCACCAAGCATGGAGCAAAAAAACCCAGTGGCCTCTTGTTTTTTGCTCCATATTACCACCAGCAGTGTCCAAGCCAAGCTCCTGCAAAGCTGCCAACTCCTAGCTGGCACAGGAGAAGGCAGTGAGCACAGCATGCTTGGGATGACCCCAGTCCTGCATGTGTTTTCAAAGTATATTTGTAATGGCTTGAAATCTGCCTGTCAGAGCTTACACAGATCAACACAGTATTCCAGAGTGAACTCACTTGCTCCAGGGTAGCTGTGTCTTCCTGCTGAGCAGTGAGGATTATGCCACACATCTGTAGCAGTGTTCCCTCTAAGATGAGTTAGTGTGACTGTGTGAGCCAGCTCACAGTTTTTTAGCCTCCGGCTCACATATTTTTGTCTTAGCGCAGGAAGGATGGCTCCAGAGCAAACTAATTTATGCAGTAGCCGAATTGCTTGCTTACAACTTTAATGCCAGTAGCACACGAAGTAGAATTTTTGCTCACAAGACTCCACAGTTTAGAGGGAGGGTTGGTCTGTAGTTATAACTAGCGTCCATGCAAAGTTGCTCTGTCTCACAGGAGGAGGCTGCTGGCAAAAGTGTGCTTTAAGAATGGGGGAGACAACCAGGGAGGGGGATCTGTAGGAAACAGCTTGGCTTTTGCTTCTAGCTCTGTGCCCTAAGACAACCCTTTCCACTGCAAAACTGGAGTCGAAAACTCAAACCCTGAGACCTGGGAGCCCCTAGACCAGTGATGGCGAACCTTTTAGAGACCGAGTGCCCAAACTGCGACCCAAAACCCACATATTTATTGCAAAGTGCCAACACGGCAATTTAACCTGAATACTGAGGTTTTACTTTAGAAAAAACAACTCATACATTAACTTAAGATGATCCAAACAAAGTAAGGAAGGCAATTCCAAATGCTTTCATTTACTTAAAATTATTTGGCAGAGAATTTGACACTTTAATGATGGTCTGGGCCTGGCTGGGGCGATGGCACACGTGCCCAAAGAAAGGGCTCTGAGTGCCACCTCTGGCACCCGTGCCATAGGTTCGCCACCACTGCCCTAGACCTTGATCTGATCCAGCAAAGCAATTCTTATCTACCATCAGCTTGTTGCGCATGTCTAAACAAGGCGTAATTCGGCTCTTCATAGTCTGTCCACAGGGAGTCCCATTGAATCAGGTCATCCCTTTGGATAATCTGATGCTGATTCTAAAGCTTTTCTCTAGGGATGCAACGGTGTCAGTTTCCCAAGCCCCTTCTTCCTTTGGAGGACAGTAGCAGTGAATCTCAGAAGAGACAGAATTGCCATTTGCTTCCTGGGAGTTTTGATTGAGGGCCGTGGAATGTACATTTTTATTCCTTTTGACCTAAGAGTACTTTATTATTCGCAAGTGTCCCTGTGTCAACGTAGCCCTAAAAGGATTCTGTGTTCTTATTTTAGATTTCAGATTAAGTGAAATGAACTCCTTGCATTCTGCCATGTACGGTAACTTCTTTTTCTAATCCCTCATTAGCAAGATGGTCTTCCTAGCTAAAAATATAGTTTCAAAATATTCTTATTCTAGATGGACTAACAAAACACACAAACACTTGAAGCTACCTTATATTGGGAGACTATCAAGGTCAGTATAGTCTGCTCTGAGTGGCTGCACCTCTCCAAGGTCTTTCTGTCTCACTATCTTATCCTTTCAAACGGGGATTGAACTTGGGACCTTCTGCATACAAAGCAGATGCTCTGCTACTGAGCCATGTTCCTCCCCCTGTTTATATGCCCTGACCTGGATAGGCCAGGCTAGCCCGATCTCAGAAGCTAAGTAGGGTCGGCCTTGGCTAGGATTTGGATGGGCGACCTCCAAAGAATACCAGGGTTGTGACACAGAGGCAACCAATGGCAAATCACCTCTGAAACATCTCTTGCCTTAAAAAAAAAGTCTAGCTCACCACCTAGTGGTGCATAACACTAAAAGAGCTAGAGCTTCTGACTGCCAGACAATCTTAGGATCTCCTGGCTGTACTACATGTACTGCCATACAATTATTCTTATTAATTAGTTATTATTCCCATGTTTATTAATTAAAATATTTAAGTGCTGCCTTTTGGAACAAAAGTGCCTCCCAAGCAGCTTACAAAATGCTAGAAACACCTGATATTTAATCCAAAATACACAAATGCCAACAGTCAGGAGAGACTACAGTGGAGCCCATTAAAATAACACCAAGTGAGAAGGGTCAGATCAGCTAGTCCAGTAATCCTCTGCTGACATATCCCAAATGCTTGCCAGATAAGGAACATTTTTGCCATCCTTCTAAGAGGTAGGGTGTCGAGGCCATGCCTCAAAGGGGAGGACATTCCACAGTGCAAAGGCCCTGTCACATATTGCCACCTGCCAAACTTCTGTGAATGGGGAGCACATAGCAGGAATAATTCCATTAAGTCAGGGGGCTTAAAGGGATGTGACTCTGTTGAGGATTGCATTGCTTTGGCTTTAAAGGTCAGAACTGAACTGGTGCAGAAACAAATTGGTCACTGCTGAAGATGGAGAAAAATCTGACTGCTACTGATTTCGGACACTAACCCAACAGCTTCATTTTGGATCAATTGATGTTTCCAAGAACTCTTCAAAGGCAGTCCCATCTAGAATGTCATCTGATACTTCTAGCCTGAAAGGGCTCATCGAAGGTCGTGCTTTGTAGTGGTTTGGTGTAGTGGTTATTTATTTATTTATTTATTTTTCAAATTTATACCCTGCCCTCCCCTGTAGGGCTCAGGGCGGCTTACAAAGGAGCAGCGGGACTCTAGAGAACCAGGTTTGATTCCCCACTCCTCCACATGCAGCCAGCTGGGTGACTTCTTGTCAGTCACAGTTCTCTCATAACTCTCTTGGCCCCACTTTCCTCACAGGGTGCCTGTTGTGGGGAGAGGAAGGGAAGCTTATTGTAAGCCACTCTGAGACTCCTTTGGGTAGTGAAGAGTGGGGTATAAAACCAAAACTTTTTTGGCGGCAGCCTTTGAAAGATGGCCCGTTTTGGTGCCTGGCTGCAGAAGAGAAGCAATACAGGAGCAACACAGATTTTAAAGTGTGGGATTTTGTTGTAGCGCAGCATGAATCATCTGAACAGCCCTAAAATATCTTTCTTGCTGCAAGTAAATGTAGGTCTGCTTGGAGTGGGTTTTCTTTTCCTAAGCTGCATACCTCAACAGTGAAAGAGACCTAAAGATTAAAATGTAGCATTGCTAGAACAGTGGCACATCATTTAGACACAATTACACCAGCTGAAAAAGAGACATATGTAATTGCTAAGAACAAAATCCAGTCCGAGTTAAGATTCTGATCACATTTTTTTTTAGTGGAACAGTTAAATAAATATGGGCTCAAATCTCCCAGTAGAATTAATGGGTATTTTAGCATTAATCAGACAGTTGCCTAAGCAGAGACCCAGCTGTGGCCTATTAGGATTTGTCAGCCAGGCCTGGGGCAGGGTTCAGCTGGTGGGTGGAATAATTGAGTTGCTTGAGTGGATGAAGCTAGGCTGGAACCAGAGAAGTCACCACAAGTTTTTCAAGCAGCAGTCCTATTTGGGTTTAAGCATGCCAAAGCCCTTTGATTTCAGTGGACTTAACTCTCTTTAGGATTACTGGTCTGTTCTTTGGAATTTTGAGCAGTGTGTCATGTTTCTAGTCCTGATGGTTCCTGACAGGCTGCTAGCTTCAGTTGATAGATTAACAGTGCATCCCTGTGCAGCGTTACTTAGTCTAAGTCCACTGGGTTTGGACCAAAGTAATTCTGCATAGGGTTGCATTGCAAGTAACGAAAACTGCACTGTCCATTCTTTGTAAGGATTATTCAGAAGGAGAACCTGACTCAATTTAATGATACTCACTTTGATGTGTGCATGCAGAGGACTGAAGCTGTAGTTGATTAATTGGTGGGGGGTACTGTTAATCCACTAAAGGAAATTTAATCAGTGAGGCTGAGTAAAGGGCCCGTGTTGCTATTTTGTTTTCAGAAGTTATTTTGTATCTGGTAGGTAATCATAAAAAGAAGTAATTGTTAACAACCTGAAACTTCTTTCAGTAGTTCAGAAAGGCCACTGCACTGGAATTATAGAGACAGGAAACTGTACTGAATTTTAGTGGAATCTACAAGTCACTTAAAAGGCAAACGATTAATTGGCTGAAAGTCAGGACACAGAATATGGTCTATGCAGGGCACATGATATGGGCAATGTAGCATGTCTGGGACTGTTCACTGCCTAGAAGGGAAGCCTCCTGTACAAACCCCACATAAGCTGCATCAGTTCCATGATGGAGGAAAGATGGGATAAAGTTTAATCGTTTTTTTTTTTAAATCCTTGATTGGCTGGGAGCTCTGCTTAAGTGCATCATTTTAGCTGGCTCACACTCTTGGTATTCTGTCACTAAGGAAACTAGAGATGCCAAGAGCTTGAAATATTGTAACAGAAGAATCTCACACATGTCGTCACAGGGCAAGTGTATGCCCAAGGGGATCACTTCAGGCTTATCACCTCTCAGAATCCTTTTGAGGTATGATTTATGTGGAGCATGGCTAATAGGGACTGCCGGACCACATGTGCTTGTTCCATGTGTGCCCAGTTGCATTTCAGTGTACAGACTGCACGTACTGGCCCCTTTCACATGATCAGTGGCTTGCACGCAACTGTACCAATGACTGTGCAGTCCTTAACAGAATTACTGCAATGGCTTAGAATGGAATAATTCTGTTTAGGATTATGATGTAAATGTAATCGGGGCACCTTTCTGGTCATTTGTAAAGGTTATCTTGAGTTATTAGTAATGCAGTCTTAAGCAGAGTTACACCTTCTAAAGTCCATTGAATTCAATGAGCTTAAAAGGATCTAACTCTGTTTAGGAATTAACTGTATTCACATAAATAAGGGTACACAGTATAAAATGTAGAAACCACAAAGTGAATACTGTGCCTAAGTCATTCACCTCAATTAATAGACAATAAAGTTCAATTTTTACATTAAAAGTGTATTATTGTATTTCTTATTATGGCATCACAATCTTCTAACAACTTTGTTACATATATTCCATAAATGCACATAAATACACAAGCGGCAAGCAAAATACTCTACATTCAATGATGCTTCCGCTGTTTAACAATATTGCTACATTGAAAGAAGTGAATCAAGTATCCAGGACCAATACTGTCCTTGCCACAAAATTTCATTCCATACAATCACAGAATAGTTGGCCTTCACTCATAGATTAATAATGTGCCAAATGTCAGTGGTCTTTCTGGCACATTATTAATCTATGAGTGAAGGCCAACTATTCTGTGATTGTATGGAATGAAATTTTGTGGCAAGGACAGTATTGGTCCTGGATACTTGATTCACTTCTTTCAATGTAGCAATATTGTTAAATGGCGGAAGCATCATTGAATGCAGAGTATTTTGCTTGCCGTTTGTGTATTTATGTGAATTTATGGAATATATGTAACAAAGTTGTTACAAGATTGTGATGCCACAATAAGAAACAATAATACACTTTTAATGTAAAAATAGAACTTTGTTGTCTGTTAATTGAGGTGAATGACTTAGACACAGTGTTCATTTTGTGGTTTCTAGGAATGAACTGTGGCAGTGATTAAATGGTGGTGTTGGAAGGTGCCATCTAGTTGCAACCAGTTTATGACCCTGTAGGGTTTTCAAGGAGAGAAGCAAACAGATGTGGTTTGCCATGTCTGCCTTTGGGTAGCAGCCCTGTATTTCTTTGGTGGTCCTTGGTGGTCCAAGTACCAACCAGGCCGACCCAGGCCCTGGTCACACGGGCCGGATATCGCGGGGGGGAGGTGTGGCTGTTTGCCCCGGAGCGAACTACCATGCGGCAGCCGGATCAAACGTCCCACCCGACGTCCCGTGGTTGGGGGGAGGTGCCGATCATACCTCACTCCTGTGGCACGGCAAAGAAGCGGCTCCGTGGGGGTTGTGTTGGAGTTTTTTAATCCAAGTGTTCGCATGCGCCGTTGGGTGCTTGTGCGCACCCGTGGAGACTTGACCAAAAAAGAAACTTTTCGCGACGGGACATGGGCGGGCACTGGATGCCACGGGCTAACACCGGAAACGTGATCTGACGCCCGCCCTTGCCCCGCGGTTTCCGGAAACTAGTACCTCGGAGGTACTAGTTTTTTACAGCGCATCTTCGGAGTGAAGCCTCGGGTGAGCCACGGGAGCTCTACGCTTCCCAGATGTGGCGGTGAGATCGCGCCCGGAAAATCCACCTATCTTCCGTCTCTCTAGCGTGACTAATGCTCCGTGTGACCGGGGCCCCAGTTTAGCAGGCAAGATCTGATAAGACTGGGCTAACATGGTCCATCTGGGTCAGGGTATAAATGTGAGCTGCCACCTGTGGGAAATTTGCATGGCTAAAACTTTCCACAGGGTCCATCCTCCTGTATAAATCAGACCTCAGGCTGTATCTGCAACAGAATGAACTGAGAATGAGCTGGTAGAAGGATACCTCTCTGGAATATAGGTGGGAAGGCATATCACTTTCAAATGCTCCTCTGTAATAAATAATCCTTTCGGGAATCCTCTCCTGGATAAGTGGATCTCAGTGTCACGCTGGAATAAAGCAAGGGAAAGGATAGAATGAGTCTCTGTAAGGAGAACATTATGCCGGCTGGAAAAGCCCTTTTCCGAGCCCCAACTGCCTGAGTAACAAAAAACAGAAAAAGATTCTTCAGAATTAGGAAGCTTATTCAGGAGGGAAATGTGGGAGAAGGTGGCACTTGAGATATTCCATGGTCAGAAAGTTTAGGGTTTGTATTTATTTATAGCATTTTAAGCCTACTGGGTTAGTAACACACTATATCCACAAAAACTAACAAAGATATATAATAAAAAATTAAGTGGCAAGTGTCAAAAGCCCTTCAGAATAATTCTGCCTTGTACAACTTGGCACAATTTATATACGGTAATGACCACCATCTTTAATTGAGTTCAGAAGCAAATAAAGACCCAGTGCAAGGGTGCCAGGATTTAGGTGATACTCTCTGTTCCAGATAGGAGGCATTTGGCACCTGCTACAGCTTGCAGACGGTCTTCAAGGAGCTCCATATAGGATACATTGCTGTAATCCAGCAATTGCAATGATGGGTGTTACACAAAGTATCAGGTTCCTCCTAGCTATCATGGCCAGCAATGGCTGTGATTGTTTTTATTTTTTAGTGTAACAGATTTTAATTGCAAACCACTCTGAAAACCAATCTGGCTGAAAATGTTAGCGTATAAATACTTTAGACAAATAAATGGGCATCCTGTTTACTGTACTTGCCGCAACACCTTATGTGGTGTTGCAGAACCCCTTTGGTTAGGAAACAGTGCTTCTTGGGCCAAAAACTGTACATTGAGCTGACCAGTGACTTCCCTGCCAACTCATGAGGAGCAAGTCACTGGGAAGTTGTGTGCACCAGGCTGGAATGGAGAGATGCTTCATTTAGTGAGTGGTCTGTAATGGTGTCATCTCTCAGATGCTGTTGCATCTGATTTGGGCTGTGCTGCTTTACCAACAACAAAGTCATCCAAATTCTGGAACTGACAAGATGTTCTAGCTAGCATCCAAGGTGTGATGAAAAAAGACCCTCTTTATTTTGAATGTAATCAGTTCTGTTACTTCAAAACTTTTCTGTGTTCTCTTCCGAGCAGGCCCAGAGTCCTTGCCTTCCCAACTATGGAGGTGTAGACATCCATTTTGCTGGCTTGGTAGACTGTTTTAAGCAGACGGTGAAGACTAAGGGAGTCCTTGCCCTTTGGAATGGGCTTACGGCTAACTTGCTCAGGGTATGTATTACAGCTGTTTCACTTCATTGACACCTGAGACAGATTCATGGTACTCATGAATGGACTACTGGGATTTTTCATCTTGCTAGGTATGAGTGTAAATGAGTTGTTTGACTAATTTACTGTATGTGGCTATTTTCCTGCAAAACCCATGTGTGCCCCTAATTTTGGCTTTGGGTGACTAAAATTCAGCCCTAAAGCTGCTGGCATTTCCTTTTCAGTGAAATTTTAATACATTACTTAATATTTTAAAGATATTAATGGAAGTGCAAAACAACATACAATATAACAAAAAAGCTATCCCGCACTGTTAGAAGTCAATTTTCACATTTTAATTACATTTTAGAGTAACATACTAGAACCAAAACAACTTGAAATGGTAATTACAGTGTATCCTTAAAACACAGCCTCACTGATGAAAATGTGATGCTCCTAATCAATAGATTTGATGTAGAAAGTAAAAGTTTCAACCTTTGTTTTCACAGACCAAGTAGTGGGCTTGGAGAGTAAGAGAGTAATATCAGTAATTTGGGTGTGTTTTTTTTTAACAGGTTGTCCCTTATTTTGGGGTCATGTTTAGCACCTTTGAGTTCTGTAAGCGGGTCTGCCTGTATCAAAATGGCTACATTGATTCACCTTTAAGCTACAAGCTAACACCAGGAGTAGACCAGAGTTTACATCCCCGAGAGCTGCAAGAATTAAAACTTCTTGGAAGAAAAAATGTTTAAGTCCAGAAAAGCATTCTCCTGAGACTTTGGATGTTGCAAAATGGATATTGTGGTTTATGACCAGTCTTTAGTGGGGAGTTGAAATGAAGACACTAGCTTAAAACCTCGTTTATAAAACCAGGCTTTCACAACTGGTGATCCTCTAATCTAGATGCTGCTCAAACAGCCACGAATTGTGGCCTGCCAAGAGCTGGGCTCACCTCCCCATTTTATAGTCCCAGCTAGAAAGCTAAAATGGAAGGATTATGAAGCCTGTAATGGGCCACCATATGTGGATGTTGGCCTGTGTTCAGCTGAGTGTGACACAGAGTATGCAGACGGTTTTCTAAACAGATGGTGTGTGCCTGTTGTCACAAGAGGTCTACAAACAGTGCATCAGTCTTATCTGGAAAAAAAGCCCAAACTAAACACTTTTTCTGGAAACACTGGAACTGGAAATCAAGTATGGACTGCCTTGCCTTGAAATATAAAACTTGTTATTTAAAAATAAAAGCACACACAAAGGATAACAAAAACCCCACAAACCCTGAAAATGTGTTTGAAACTTCCGATCACCAAGAACATAATGTCCAAAATAAAAACAGGTTTCAAAGTGTTGATTTTAAAGGCTGAATGAGGTATTTTTGTTTGTTTGTTTGAAGCTGGGGGGAAACCGGCAAAGAACATGGTAACTGGAAAATTTGTGGGCATATTCTGCCATAGATCTGAAGCACATGGTAGGCTACCCCCAGGAAGGAGGGAGGGCCCCTTAAAAACATCAGAACTCACTACACCTAGACAACCAGCACAGGAAGAAGGCCGTTAGAATCCTCCATGAGAAGCTAGCTTTCTACAGATGGGGAGTTTATCAGGTAGGAAGGAAGTTAATTATGCAATTTCAGCCAGGCTGTACCTTGTGACATTTTTGAATGTGTGGATGGGGTCTTGCAGGAGGATTTTGTGGCAAGTTATGCTGTAGCTTTAAATGCATTGAAGAAAGCAGAAAACTTGATGGTGCAGCTGCCTGGATTTTAAACTTAGGAGGACCTGCAGAATGAGAGACTGCCCTTTCAATGAAAATAGCAAAATGTATAAAATAATTCCATCTCCTTCTGGTTCATATATGTCCACACGTATCCATGATTCAGTATGGAGGGGGGAAATGTAACTCGTATACTTCAGTCATTCTAGTTGTGAATATGCATAATGCTGTTGACAATTGATCTTCTAGTCTTTGCAATGTTTTTTGCATTTTATTTTGTCCAGGTGTATTTGATATTAAACGTATTTTTTCCAGATAACAAATTATGTAGTAATTCAAATGTACACCATTTCTCATGGTGTGTTTCATTAACAGAAAACCCCTTTTGGATCCCTCCATAAATCATTCTGTTTTCACAGTGGCCAGCCAGATGTGTTAAGGATGCCCAAAAAACAGGATGTGAAATCACCTTTGAACTTTGGCATCTCATACAAGGATGAGAAAAGTTGCTTGTGTTGAAATGAAAGAGGTATAGGTGCCTTTCCTTCCTTTGTATCATCCTACCCAAGTGGGGGAGAAGGAGCAGTCCTCTTACCCCTGTACACTCTTCCAGTAGAGGGGAACTTCTCCTCACAGTGCAAGATTCGGCCTCATGTACCAGAATTTTAAGCATTCACACAAAGAATGTAATGTCTGTTTAAACCGTCTTGGAATAAAACAGCAGAACCACCCTTACTATGAGTTATAAGGAGCTACAGGTTTTGGATATTGTTCTAGCCTCGTGGAAGCGCATGAGCACAATTGTGAGTGCTCATTCATTTTAATGAGACTCGAGAAGGATATTTCCCTGTTGGATTGCACTATGCACATTAACGGGATTGCCAATGGGGTTTTCTCGTTCATGCACCAAGAAACAGACTTGGCAAATTGAACGAAACTGGGATTTGGGGAGAGGGGTGTCGCTGATTCTGGATTGCTGGTATCAGGCTGAGAGTACATTTAAGGACACAGAATGTTCCTTTCTGGGGTTGCCTTAGGAACACCCTGTTTGTGTCACTGAGCGTCAAGCAGGTGGAAACCCACACCACATCCGTGTCCGAGACAAGCCCTGCCTTCTCTCTGCACCTTCCCCAAGGTTACAGCCACCGTCCTTATCCCTTTCTTGCCTCTAGGTGCGCCCTAGTCAGCCATCTACTCGCCGCAAGCCCTTGTAGCTGAGGTTCGGGCTTCCCTGCATTAGAGAATGGGTCTCCTCGCCTGACTAGAACCACAAGCCCAGATGCTAGGGATTAGAGGAGATACAGACCCCCGTATTGTTCCCCCCTGCAGCTCTCTCTTCGGACCCTCCCTTCCACCAAGGGCCAATCAGGGCAATGGGAAGTGGCTGTGCGTAGATGCCCACGCTTCCTTCCCTCCCTCCGTTCCCACGTTGAAGCCTTCGCGGCTGTATAAAAACCGGCCATTTCGGTTGCTCGGTCTCATTGAGCCGGCAGTCTCCATCAGTACTACATTGGCCCCCCATTCCATCGGAGAGAAGTGATTCTTGTGCGCCCTCCAGTTTCTTCCCGGCATCATGACTGACGCGGCCGTTTCTTTTCTGAAAGATTTTTTGGCGGGTGGAGTGGCAGCCGCCATCTCCAAGACAGCGGTGGCCCCCATCGAGAGAATCAAGCTGCTCCTGCAGGTGAGGGGAGTGGGAACCGCAGCGGGGGAGGAGAGGGCCGGGTGACTTAGCCCAAGGGGCATGGTTGGTTTTGCCATGTGGAGAGGCGCTTTAAGGGCGGGCGAGAGAAGCGAAGACGTCCGCAAAACGGATCTCGCGTTGGGTTTGGGGCTGACGGGGGGGGGGGGGAGATACCGGGCGGGATCGGGAGAAGGTCAAGGGAGAGGAGCAGTCGGCCGGCTGCATGAGAGGGGCGCCGTCATTTCGTCCAGCCAGCAAAGCGTGGCGCGGCGTCCCGGCAAAGGCGTCCGGGCGTCTAGTGCGCGAAGGCGCGCGCCGGTCTCTCTCTGACGCTTGGCCTTTGTCTGCGCTGGCGACACGCGGCCTCGTGGCGCATCCCGGCGCCAAGAAGATACGGGGGAGCCTCGAGAGGCATCGCCAAGGTCGCCCCAAGGAGAAGAAGGAGAAGAAGGCCCGCGCATCGCCCTGATTCAGCCCGCTCTCTCCGGGGAGGGGAGGCGAAGCCTTTCTTTCTCGCCTCCCGCTCCCGTTCGGGCCTGCGTTTCTTTCTGCCCAAGGAGACGGTCTCCTTGGACTAGGTCGGGGAACCCTGAATGGGAAGGGAGGCGGCGGGGCCTTTGGCAGGGGCTTTCGCGGCCGGGCTTGGCATGGGAGCGGTGGGGGCTGACCTTGCCCCCCCCCCCGGGTTCTGAGGCGAGCGCTGGGCCCCGGCCCCCAACCTTCTGCTTAAAATGCCGGTCGAGGCGGAAGCCACGCGCTTGCAATTGCCGAACTGCCGGAGCGAACTAGTTCCGCTTATGCAAATCCTGGCCGGGCGCTGGATTAGTGCAAGGGGGGGGGGAGGAGGAAGGAGGCGGCCAGGGTGGCGCGGCCCGTTCCCGCGGTGGAGGGCCGGGACGGGCCGCCGCCTGTTACTGTTGGAGGCAACCTGCCACTCTGGCACCACCCGCCGCCTCCCGAAAGCATCTCCTTGGCATATTGGAGGCGGGCATTTTCGCCCCGTCCCCACCGCCCGAGTGAAAACGGCTCTCTAGAAATTCGACGTCCTTGGAGAGTCGTAAGGGACTCTGAGGTGTCTTGTTTGCGTAAACAGCATCGGGGCATTTAGTGAGTAATGCGGTCCCGGGAGGGGAAAAGTAATTCTTTCGATGCCAGCTTTTAAATTCCGCTCCTCGGAGAGCTCCTTTGAAAGCGGCGGCAGAAAAAACCCTGTGGCCAGTGACCCTGGAGGGTAAAAGGTTGTCCGAGAAGGCTAGCTGCCCTTTGAGGCTACCGGCTTGAACTTCATGTTCGGGATTTACGCAGGCTCAGAGTTGATACAGCGGTTGGTTAGCACTGTGTGGTGAATGGAATTGTGAAGTGTATTTAAGCTGGCATTAGACCACTAAGAAGGTCTCTCAGGGTCACATTTCGTTGAAGGTCCTGATGACCTGTGGTCAGTGACAGGAGGTGTCCAGGTTGAAGCCAGTCACATGAGGATTACCTGGAATAGGCCCTGCTGTTGCCAATCCGGGAGCTAGAGGAGTATATGGAGGGAATGGGGGTGGTGTCAAGGACATTGGTTAGTCTGATTGGGGATGGGCCCTGGCCTTTTGCTTTTTGGAGTTACTGACCGAGGCAGTAAACAGCCCTTGACTACTTCCTATGGAGAATTCTACTGAACCTAGAGAAACCTTGAAAAGGTAGTTGGTTAGTGGGGTCACCTTGCTATGCAGCTGTTACTGGGGTGCAAGGTGTTTAGGGGAAGGATTTCACCTTCAAATGACTTGTCCAGTAGTCACTATTGTCAACAGGGAATCCTCCTTAGTAAAGGTCTTTAATCCAAACTTTGATCCTAGTTTTATCTCTCTCCCTGATAGCCTGTTGTCTTACTGAGGAGTTGACTTCCAGTTAAAAGTAGCCATCTTGATTTTCATACTTCAAGGACATTTACTTGGACTTTGCATTTAAACGTAGATATGTCCTTTGCAGGTAGGCAGGGAGGGCAGAGCATTTTTCTATACTTTTCTATACTGCAGGGCCAGAAGGAAGAAACTGAAACTTGACCCAAGATTTCTCCATTTAGGCAATTCTGCGTCATGTGTGCCAGCAGCTCTCTAGCTGTCATGAGTCTAATTGGACAGCCCAAGTCTGTTCTTGAACAGTGTGACTTCTAGGCCTTGTACTGATTGATACTTTTTATTGTTGGCAAATACTAGTGCCCCAATTGTTCTTCCCTTATTCAGTCAACTTCAGTGCAAAGTTCGCATGATTTGAGCATCTAGTCTACATTTTGGGGAATGGGGTTCAGACATTGCCAAACTGAATTTCACCTTCTTCTTAACAGGTACAACATGCAAGCAAGCAGATCACAGTAGATAAGCAGTACAAGGGCATCATTGACTGTGTGGTCCGGATCCCCAAGGAGCAAGGCTTCCTGTCTTTCTGGCGTGGCAATTTGGCCAATGTTATCAGATACTTCCCCACTCAGGCCCTCAACTTTGCTTTCAAAGACAAATACAAGCAGGTCTTTCTGGGTGGAGTTGACAAAAGAACCCAGTTTTGGCGTTACTTTGCTGGCAACTTGGCATCTGGTGGGGCTGCTGGTGCTACGTCTCTATGCTTCGTCTACCCTCTTGACTTTGCCCGAACGCGTCTGGCAGCTGATGTGGGAAAAGCTGGGGCTGACCGTGAATTCAAAGGTCTTGGAGACTGCCTGGTCAAGATCTTCAGGTCTGACGGCGTTCGGGGGATGTACCAAGGCTTCAATGTGTCTGTCCAGGGCATCATTATCTACAGAGCAGCTTATTTTGGTATCTATGATACTGCAAAGGGTAAGTTTTGCTTTTGGGGATGTTTTTGATTGTTCCCTACTTTCCCAGCTGAACCTGGAAGAAAGATGCGACTTAGCTGCTCCTTTATCTCTAATTCTTTCACTTACAGGGATGCTTCCTGATCCAAAGAATACCCACATCTTGATCAGCTGGATGATTGCTCAGACGGTTACTGCTGTTGCTGGCCTGACCTCATATCCCTTTGATACAGTCCGGCGGCGTATGATGATGCAGTCTGGCCGCAAAGGTGGTACGTATCTAATTCTAGCAGTTCCTCTGCCAGGGACTTAGAGATCAGCTAGTAGCACACAGACAGGTTTCACTCTTTATATAGGAGATTTAGAAAGGGAGATCTTGGTAGTAAGTCCTTAGAATATGTCTACTTAAAGGTATTAAATGTAGTTGTTTGCATCCTGGGTTAATATTACTTATAGGCATGTTGCATCTTAAGGGTGTGTGTGTGTGTATTAAATTGGACCAATTATATGTCTAGCTTGGTCCCAGCTGACACACAGCGGATAGAATCCATGCTGAAGTCTGATAACCTGTACTTAAGGAAAACCAGCCTGCACTTAAGGAAAACCATTACCTAGGGCTTGATTGATCCATTTTAAGAACATGGAACTAGAGCTAGAGATCCTTAACAGTGCAATCCTAAAGAAGAAGAGAGGAGAAAAGATTGGATTTATACCCCACCCTTCACTACCCAAAGGTGTCTCAGAGCGGCTTACAAACTCCTTTCCCTTCCTCTCCCCACAACAGACACCCTGTGAGGTAGGTGAGGCTGAGAGAGCTCTGACAGAAACTGCTCTTTTTCAAGAACAGCTCTTATCAGAGCTACGGCTTGCCCAAGGTCCTCCAGCCAGGTGCAAGTGGAGAAGTGGGGAATCAAACCTGGTTCTCCCAGATGAGAGTCCGTGCACTTAACCACTACACCAAACTGGCTCTCAGGTGTTAACACAGTTAACTGTTTCAAATCCATCAAAGTCAATGGATGTAGAGTATAACTGTTTAGGATTACAATGTAAGTAAAACACTGATTCCTCAAAGCACGGTCTATTTAAAAACTAGCATCCACTGATCAACCAGGCTAAACATCCTGTTGCAACCAAGGTAAATATTTCCATGGTTACCTACTTGGAAGCCTGAAGTCCAGTGGGACTGCTTGAATGTAAACTTCTTGGGAGTCAAGATTAAGTTGCTCTTTTGACCTGTCCTCTTATCCTTTAGCCTCTTTCCCACAGCAATCTTTAGGCAAGTTCCAATTCTTCTTTGTTCTAACATAATTTAATTGGGTTGTCTACAGTTCTTCCAAGTTAATCAAAGATTTAGTCTTTAAATATATTTATACAAATATCAAGGCAAAGCAGCTAAAAACTAAACAGTTTTTTTAAAAGTAATAATCAGGCATTAAGGCAAACTGCCTTAATTACAGCAGTAAAACAGCCAACGTAGGAGACAATTTAGGAGACAGTTTTGCCATCTTCAATATTTTTAGTTCATAGATTTGCAACAACAACCTAGCATATATATATTTGTACAGTCAAAGAGCAGCATAGATTAAAAAAAAACACAAGGTTAAAATTAATAAAAAATAACACAAAATAAAACTAGTAATATAAATGGGTGGCATTTACATAAACCCCAATAACGAGCAACTGGCAGATTTTATAGGCTGTTGCACAAAATTTGCCACTGAGGCTGTAGTTGTTGGATTTCCGTCTTCTAGGAGTAACCTAACGTATCCCAAGCTCGTTCTTCCAGGTATTCTATTGATCAAAGGAGTGATGGTCTGGATGTGAGCATCTTGATAGAAGGGTCAACGTAGAAGAATGTAATCGACAGTCTCAATTTCTCCTTCATTGCAGGGGCAAAGCCTTTTCCCATAGGGAATTCTTTTAAACTGCCCCTCTAAAAGAGCAGAGGATAATGCAGCACACCTTGCAAAGGCCCTCCTGTGACAGATAGGCAGTTCCCTGTCATTCTTTCATTGAACAGACAGTCAAACTCCAGTAGACATGCCTGTCAACCTCAGTGTGGGCCAAAAACTATAATCAATTCATTACGACATGCTGTTATAGGAATGGTTTTGGAGAAACTGGCTTATATTACCCTGTTTTAAACACCTGC